>NW_027326480.1:0-140796 GCF_048164855.1 Canis lupus baileyi
GGCAGTAGGGTTACAGGCCATCAGCTCAACTCTCAGAAGTGTGTATGCATGGGAGGCAGATGTCTGCTACCCACTCGGACATGGGAGTTGGAACCTAGCTACACTCCTATTGAAGAAGGATGTTGGAAATCGCTGTATTCAACTCAGATACACAGGAGTTCAGGCCCAATGCTTACACATGCTTTTCCCGCAACCTCTCTCAGCCACTAACATTAGGATGTTAGCAGCCTCGCCTACAGTCAGGCAGGATGCGGGAGGATTCTGCCCTGACCTCAGCACTCCGAGGGAAGCATGACTAGAAGCCAGCTCTCAACTAGGTGCATTCTTATGGCAGTGTGAAGGTAGCAGTATTCTGAGTCAGGAGGTTCCTAGATTACCACTCTACTGCACCTGGAGATACCCTCCAGGTCTGCATTGTTAACTTGCGTCTCAGAAGCCTGTGGCAAACGTCTCTGGTGAAGACCTGCGAAACTCACTCTGCAGGCAGTGTGGAACTGTGAGGGACTGAGGGTGAGCTCAACTCTCAGAAGTAAGATGCTTTTGGACAAGGAGTTCAGCTACCTTCTCACGTATGGAACTTAATATGTAGCACAAGTCTACTACAGGAATTACTAGGAAATCGCTGCATTGAGCTTGGATGCACAAGTGTTGTGTGCCGGGAGATTCCAGTTACCTCTCCCAACACTTCCGTGAAACAGCGAGCTTAGGCCTTTTAGAAGCGAAGGGTACCAGCAGGCTGGATGGAGATGAACAGGCCATCAGCTCAACTCTCAGAAGTGTGTATGCATGGGAGGCAGATGAATGCTACCCACTCTGACATGGGAGTTGGAACCTAACTACACTCTGATTGAAGTAGGCCATTGGAAATCGCTGTATTCAACTCAGATACACAGGAGTTCAGGCCCAATGTTTACACATGCTTTCTCCAAAACCTCTCTCAGCCACTAACATTAGGATGTTAGCAGCTACGCCTACAGTCAGGCAGGATGCGTGAGGGTTCTGCCCTCTCCTCAGCACTCCCAGGAAAGCATGCCTAGAAGCCAGCTCTCAACTAGCTGCATTCTTATGACAGTGTGAAGGTAGCAGTATTCTGAGTAAGGAGGTTCCCAGATTACCACTCTACTGCACCTGGAGATACCCTCCAGGTCTGCATTGTTAACTTGCGTCTCAGAAGCCTCTGGCAAAAGTCTCTGGTGAAGACGTGGGAAACTCACTCTGCAGGCAGTGTGGAACTGTGAGGGACTGAGGGTGAGCTCAACTCTCAGAAGTAAGATGCTTTTGGACAAGGCGTTCAGCTACCTTCTCACTTATGGAACTTAGTATGTAGCACCTGTCTACCACAGGAATTACTGGGAAATCGCTGGATTGAGCTTGGAGGCATTCGTCTTGTGTGCCGGGAGATTCCAATTACCTCTCCCAACACTTCGGTGAAGCTGCTAGCCTAGGCCTTTTGGAAGCGAAAGGCAGCGGCAGGCAGGATGTAGGGTTACAAGCCATAAGCTCAACTTTCACAAGTGTGTATGCATGGGAGGCAGATGTCTGCTACCCACTCGTACATGCGAGTGGGAACCTAGCTACACTCTGATGAAGAAGGACTTTGGAAATCGCTGTATTCAACTCAGATACACGTGGGTTCAGGCACAACGATTCCACATGCTTTTCTCACAACCTTTCCCTGCCACTAACATGAGGACGTTAGCAGCTCCTTCTACAGTCAAGCAGGATGCGGGAGGGTTGTGCCCTGTCCTTAGCGCACACAGGGAAGCATGCCTTGAAGCCAGCTGTCAACTAGCTGCATTCTTATGGCAGGGTCAAGGTAGCAGTATTCTGAGACAGGAGGTTCCCAGATTACCACTCTACTGCACCTGGAGATACCCTCCAGGTCTGCATTGTTAACTTGCGTCTCAGAAGCCTCTGGCAAACGTCTCTGGTGAAGACGTGCGAAACTCACTCTGCAGGCAGTGTGGAACTGTGAGGGACTGAGAGTGAGCTCAACTCTCAGAAGTAAGATGTTTTTGAACAAGGCGTTAAATTACCTACTCACGTATGGAACTTAGTATGTAGCACCAGTCTACCCCAGAAATTACTAGGAAACCGCTTGATTGAGTTTGGAGGCACTCGTCTTGTGTGCCGGGGGATTCCAATTACCTCTCCCAACACTTGCGTCAAGCAGCGAGCCTAGGCCTTTTGGAAGCGAAAGGTAGCAGCAGAAAGGATGTAGGGTTACAGGCCATAAGCTCAACTCTCAGAAGTGTGTATGCATGGGAGGCAGATGTCTGCTACCCACTCGGACATGGGAGTTGGAACCTAGCTACACTCCTATTGAAGAAGGATGTTGGAAATCGCTGTCTTCAACTCAGATACACGGGAGTTCAGGCCCAATGCTTACACATGCTTTTCCCACAACCTATCCCAGCCACTAACAGAAGGAGGTTAGCAGGTACGTCTACAGTCAGGCAGGATACGGGAGGGTTCTGCCCTGTCCTCAGCTCTCACAGGGAAGCATGCCTAGAAGCCAGCTCTCAACTAGCTGCATTCTTATGACAGTGTGAAGGTAGCAGTATTCTTAGTAAAGAGGTTCCCAGATTACCAATCTACTGCACCTGGAGATACCGTCCAGGTCTGCATTGTTAACTTGCGTCTCAGAGGCCTCTGGCAAAAGTCTCTGGTGAAGACGTGGGAAACTCACTCTGCAGGCAGTGTGGAACTGTTAGGGACTGAGGGTGAGCTCAACTCTCAGCAGTAAGATGATTTTGGACAAGGCGTTCAGCTATCTTCTCACATATGGAACTTAGTATGTAGCACCAGTCTACCACAGGAATTACTAGGAAATCGCTTGATTGAGCTTGGAGGCACTCGTCTTGTGTGCCGGGAGATTCCAGTTACCTCTCCCAACACTTGCGTCAAGCAGCGAGCCTAGGCCTTTTGGAAGCGAAATGTAGCGGCAGGCAGGATGTAGGGTTACAGGCCATAAGCTCAACTCTCAGAAGTGTGTATGCATGGGAGGCAGATGTCTGCTACCCACTCGGACATGGGAGTTGGAACCTAGCTACACTCCTATTGAAGAAGGATGTTGGAAATCGCTGTATTCAACTCAGATACACAGGAGTTCAGGCCCAATGCTTACACATGCTTTTCCCGCAACCTCTCTCAGCCACTAACATTAGGATGTTAGCAACCACGCCATAGGCAGGCAGGATGCAGGAGGGTTCTGCCCTCTCCTCAGCACTCCCAGGGAAGCATGCCTAGAAGCCCCCTCTCAACTAGCTGCATTCTTATGGCAGTGTGAAGGTAGCAGTATTCTGAGTCAGGAGGTTCCAAGATTACCACTCTACTGCACCTGGAGATACCCTCCAGGTCTGCATTGTTAACTTGCGTCTCAGAAGCCTGTGGCAAACGTCTCTGGTGAAGACCTGCGAAACTCACTCTGCAGGCAGTGTGGAACTTGAGGGACTGAGGGTGAGCTCAACTCTCAGAAGTAAGATGCTTTTGGACAAGGCGTTCAGCTTCCTTCTCACTTATGGAACTTAGTATGTACCACCAGTCTACCACAGGAATTACTAGCAAATCGTTGGATTGAGCTTGGAGGCCCTAGTCTTGTGTGCCGGGATATTCCAATTACCTCTCCCAACACTTCCGTCAAACAGCGAGCCTAGGCCTTTTAGAAGCGAAGGGTACCAGCAGGCTGGATGTGGAGGGACAGGCCATCAGCTCAACTCTCAGAAGTGTGTATGCATGGGAGGCAGATGTCTGCTCCCCATTCTGATATGGTAGTTGGAACCTAGCTACACTCTGATTGAAAATGCCATTGGAAATCGCTGTATTCAACTCAGATACACAGGAGTTCAGGCCCAATGTTTACACATGCTTTCTCCAAAACCTCTCTCAGCCACTAACATTAGGATGTTAGCAGCTACGCCTACAGTCAGGCAGGATGCGTGAGGGTTCTGCCCTGTCCTCAGCACTCCCAGGAAAGCATGCCTAGAAGCCAGTTCTCAACTAGCTGCATTCTTATGGCAGTGTGAAGGTAGCAGTATTCTGAGTCAGGAGGTTCCAAGATTACCACTCTACTGCACCTGGAGATACCCTCCAGGTCTACATTGTTAACTTGCATCTCAGAAGCCTCTGGCAAAAGTCTGTGGTGAAGACCTGCGAAACTCACTCTGCAGGCAGTGTGGAACTGTGAGGGACTGAGGATGAGCTCAACTCTCAGCAGTAAGATGATTTTGGACAAGGCGTTCAGCTACCTTCTCACATATGGAACTTAGTATGTAGCACCAGTCTACCCCAGGAATTACTGGGAAATCGCTGGATTGAGCTTGGAGGCACTAGTCTTGTGTGCCTGGAGATTCCAGTTACCTCTCCCAACACTTCGGTGAAGCTGCTAGCCTAGGCCTTTTGGAAGCGAAAGGTAGCTGCAGGCAGGAGGTAGGGTTACATGCCATAAGCTCAACTTTCACAAGTGTGTATGCATGGGAGGCAGATGTCTGCTACCCACTCGTACATGCGAGTGGGAACCTAGCTACACTCTGATGAAGAAGGACTTTGGAAATCGCTGTATTCAACTCAGATACACGTGGGTTCAGGCACAACGATTCCACATGCTTTTCTCACAACCTTTCCCTGCCACTAACATGAGGACGTTAGCAGCTCCTTCTACAGTCAAGCAGGATGCGGGAGGGTTGTGCCCTGTCCTTAGCGCACACAGGGAAGCATGCCTTGAAGCCAGCTGTCAACTAGCTGCATTCTTATGGCAGGGTCAAGGTAGCAGTATTCTGAGACAGGAGGTTCCCAGATTACCACTCTACTGCACCTGGAGATACCCTCCAGGTCTGCATTGTTAACTTGCGTCTCAGAAGCCTCTGGCAAACGTCTCTGGTGAAGACGTGCGAAACTCACTCTGCAGGCAGTGTGGAACTGTGAGGGACTGAGAGTGAGCTCAACTCTCAGAAGTAAGATGTTTTTGAACAAGGCGTTAAATTACCTACTCACGTATGGAACTTAGTATGTAGCACCAGTCTACCCCAGAAATTACTAGGAAATCGCTTGATTGAGTTTGGAGGCACTCGTCTTGTGTGCCGGGGGATTCCAATTACCTCTCCCAACACTTGCGTCAAGCAGCGAGCCTAGGCCTTTTGGAAGCGAAAGGTAGCAGCAGAAAGGATGTAGGGTTACAGGCCATAAGCTCAACTCTCAGAAGTGTGTATGCATGGGAGGCAGATGTCTGCTACCCACTCGGACATGGGAGTTGGAACCTAGCTACACTCCTATTGAAGAAGGATGTTGGAAATCGCTGTCTTCAACTCAGATACACGGGAGTTCAGGCCCAATGCTTACACATGCTTTTCCCACAACCTATCCCAGCCACTAACAGAAGGAGGTTAGCAGGTACGTCTACAGTCAGGCAGGATACGGGAGGGTTCTGCCCTGTCCTCAGCTCTCACAGGGAAGCATGCCTAGAAGCCAGCTCTCAACTAGCTGCATTCTTATGACAGTGTGAAGGTAGCAGTATTCTTAGTAAAGAGGTTCCCAGATTACCACTCTACTGCACCTGGAGATACCGTCCAGGTCTGCATTGTTAACTTGCGTCTCAGAGGCCTCTGGCAAAAGTCTCTGGTGAAGACGTGGGAAACTCACTCTGCAGGCAGTGTGGAACTGTTAGGGACTGATGGTGAGCTCAACTCTCAGCAGTAAGATGATTTTGGACAAGGCGTTCAGCTACCTTCTCACATATGGAACTTAGTATGTAGCACCAGTCTGCCACAGGAATTACTAGGAAATCGCTGAATTGAGCTTGGAGGCACTCGTCTTGTGTGCCGGGAGATCCCAATTACCTCTCCCAACACTTCCGTCAAACAGCGAGCCTAGGCCTTTTAGAATCGAAGGGTACCAGAGGCTGGATGTGGAGGGACAGGCAATCAGCTCAACTCTCAGAAGTGTGTATGCATGAGAGGCAGATGTCTGCTACCCACTCTGACATGGGAGTTGGAACCTAGCTACAGTCTGATTGAAGTAGGCTATTGGAAATCGCTGTATTCAACTCAGATACACAGGAGTTCAGGCCCAATGTTTACACATGCTTTCTCAAAACCTCTCTCAGCCACTAACATTAGGATGTTAGCAGCTACGCCTACAGTCAGGCAGGATGCGTGAGGGTTCTGCCCTGTCCTCAGCACTCCCAGGAAAGCATGCCTAGAAGCCAGCTCTCAACTAGCTGCATTCTTATGGCAGTGTGAAGGTAGCAGTATTCTGAGTCAGGAGGTTCCAAGATTACCACTCTACTGCACCTGGAGATACCCTCCAGGTCTACATTGTTAACTTGCATCTCAGAAGCCTCTGGCAAAAGTCTGTGGTGAAGACCTGCGAAACTCACTCTGCAGGCAGTGTGGAACTGTGAGGGACTGAGGGTGAGCTCAACTCTCAGCAGTAAGATGATTTTGGACAAGGCGTTCAGCTACCTTCTCACATATGGAACTTAGTATGTAGCACCTGTCTGCCCCAGGAATTACTGGGAAATCGCTGGATTGAGCTTGGAGGCACTCGTCTTGTGTGCCGGGAGATTCCAGTTACCTCTCCCAACACTTGCGTCAAGCAGCGAGCCTAGGCCTTTTGGAAGCGAAATGTAGCGGCAGGCAGGCAGTAGGGTTACAGGCCATCAGCTCAACTCTCAGAAGTGTGTATGCATGGGAGGCAGATGTCTGCTACCCACTCGGACATGGGAGTTGGAACCTAGCTACACTCCTATTGAAGAAGGATGTTGGAAATCGCTGTATTCAACTCAGATACACAGGAGTTCAGGCCCAATGCTTACACATGCTTTTCCCGCAACCTCTCTCAGCCACTAACATTAGGATGTTAGCAGCCTCGCCTACAGTCAGGCAGGATGCGGGAGGATTCTGCCCTGACCTCAGCACTCCGAGGGAAGCATGACTAGAAGCCAGCTCTCAACTAGGTGCATTCTTATGGCAGTGTGAAGGTAGCAGTATTCTGAGTCAGGAGGTTCCTAG
The DNA here is from genome assembly GCF_048164855.1 of Canis lupus baileyi. Classification (NCBI taxonomy): domain Eukaryota; kingdom Metazoa; phylum Chordata; class Mammalia; order Carnivora; family Canidae; genus Canis; species Canis lupus. Next base: position 7,008 of record NW_027326480.1, read on the forward strand.
ATTACCACTCTACTGCACCTGGAGATACCCTCCAGGTCTGCATTGTTAACTTGCGTCTCAGAAGCCTGTGGCAAACGTCTCTGGTGAAGACCTGCGAAACTCACTCTGCAGGCAGTGTGGAACTGTGAGGGACTGAGGGTGAGCTCAACTCTCAGAAGTAAGATGCTTTTGGACAAGGAGTTCAGCTACCTTCTCACGTATGGAACTTAATATGTAGCACAAGTCTACTACAGGAATTACTAGGAAATCGCTGCATTGAGCTTGGATGCACAAGTGTTGTGTGCCGGGAGATTCCAGTTACCTCTCCCAACACTTCCGTGAAACAGCGAGCTTAGGCCTTTTAGAAGCGAAGGGTACCAGCAGGCTGGATGGAGATGAACAGGCCATCAGCTCAACTCTCAGAAGTGTGTATGCATGGGAGGCAGATGAATGCTACCCACTCTGACATGGGAGTTGGAACCTAACTACACTCTGATTGAAGTAGGCCATTGGAAATCGCTGTATTCAACTCAGATACACAGGAGTTCAGGCCCAATGTTTACACATGCTTTCTCCAAAACCTCTCTCAGCCACTAACATTAGGATGTTAGCAGCTACGCCTACAGTCAGGCAGGATGCGTGAGGGTTCTGCCCTCTCCTCAGCACTCCCAGGAAAGCATGCCTAGAAGCCAGCTCTCAACTAGCTGCATTCTTATGACAGTGTGAAGGTAGCAGTATTCTGAGTAAGGAGGTTCCCAGATTACCACTCTACTGCACCTGGAGATACCCTCCAGGTCTGCATTGTTAACTTGCGTCTCAGAAGCCTCTGGCAAAAGTCTCTGGTGAAGACGTGGGAAACTCACTCTGCAGGCAGTGTGGAACTGTGAGGGACTGAGGGTGAGCTCAACTCTCAGAAGTAAGATGCTTTTGGACAAGGCGTTCAGCTACCTTCTCACTTATGGAACTTAGTATGTAGCACCTGTCTACCACAGGAATTACTGGGAAATCGCTGGATTGAGCTTGGAGGCATTCGTCTTGTGTGCCGGGAGATTCCAATTACCTCTCCCAACACTTCGGTGAAGCTGCTAGCCTAGGCCTTTTGGAAGCGAAAGGCAGCGGCAGGCAGGATGTAGGGTTACAAGCCATAAGCTCAACTTTCACAAGTGTGTATGCATGGGAGGCAGATGTCTGCTACCCACTCGTACATGCGAGTGGGAACCTAGCTACACTCTGATGAAGAAGGACTTTGGAAATCGCTGTATTCAACTCAGATACACGTGGGTTCAGGCACAACGATTCCACATGCTTTTCTCACAACCTTTCCCTGCCACTAACATGAGGACGTTAGCAGCTCCTTCTACAGTCAAGCAGGATGCGGGAGGGTTGTGCCCTGTCCTTAGCGCACACAGGGAAGCATGCCTTGAAGCCAGCTGTCAACTAGCTGCATTCTTATGGCAGGGTCAAGGTAGCAGTATTCTGAGACAGGAGGTTCCCAGATTACCACTCTACTGCACCTGGAGATACCCTCCAGGTCTGCATTGTTAACTTGCGTCTCAGAAGCCTCTGGCAAACGTCTCTGGTGAAGACGTGCGAAACTCACTCTGCAGGCAGTGTGGAACTGTGAGGGACTGAGAGTGAGCTCAACTCTCAGAAGTAAGATGTTTTTGAACAAGGCGTTAAATTACCTACTCACGTATGGAACTTAGTATGTAGCACCAGTCTACCCCAGAAATTACTAGGAAACCGCTTGATTGAGTTTGGAGGCACTCGTCTTGTGTGCCGGGGGATTCCAATTACCTCTCCCAACACTTGCGTCAAGCAGCGAGCCTAGGCCTTTTGGAAGCGAAAGGTAGCAGCAGAAAGGATGTAGGGTTACAGGCCATAAGCTCAACTCTCAGAAGTGTGTATGCATGGGAGGCAGATGTCTGCTACCCACTCGGACATGGGAGTTGGAACCTAGCTACACTCCTATTGAAGAAGGATGTTGGAAATCGCTGTCTTCAACTCAGATACACGGGAGTTCAGGCCCAATGCTTACACATGCTTTTCCCACAACCTATCCCAGCCACTAACAGAAGGAGGTTAGCAGGTACGTCTACAGTCAGGCAGGATACGGGAGGGTTCTGCCCTGTCCTCAGCTCTCACAGGGAAGCATGCCTAGAAGCCAGCTCTCAACTAGCTGCATTCTTATGACAGTGTGAAGGTAGCAGTATTCTTAGTAAAGAGGTTCCCAGATTACCAATCTACTGCACCTGGAGATACCGTCCAGGTCTGCATTGTTAACTTGCGTCTCAGAGGCCTCTGGCAAAAGTCTCTGGTGAAGACGTGGGAAACTCACTCTGCAGGCAGTGTGGAACTGTTAGGGACTGAGGGTGAGCTCAACTCTCAGCAGTAAGATGATTTTGGACAAGGCGTTCAGCTATCTTCTCACATATGGAACTTAGTATGTAGCACCAGTCTACCACAGGAATTACTAGGAAATCGCTTGATTGAGCTTGGAGGCACTCGTCTTGTGTGCCGGGAGATTCCAGTTACCTCTCCCAACACTTGCGTCAAGCAGCGAGCCTAGGCCTTTTGGAAGCGAAATGTAGCGGCAGGCAGGATGTAGGGTTACAGGCCATAAGCTCAACTCTCAGAAGTGTGTATGCATGGGAGGCAGATGTCTGCTACCCACTCGGACATGGGAGTTGGAACCTAGCTACACTCCTATTGAAGAAGGATGTTGGAAATCGCTGTATTCAACTCAGATACACAGGAGTTCAGGCCCAATGCTTACACATGCTTTTCCCGCAACCTCTCTCAGCCACTAACATTAGGATGTTAGCAACCACGCCATAGGCAGGCAGGATGCAGGAGGGTTCTGCCCTCTCCTCAGCACTCCCAGGGAAGCATGCCTAGAAGCCCCCTCTCAACTAGCTGCATTCTTATGGCAGTGTGAAGGTAGCAGTATTCTGAGTCAGGAGGTTCCAAGATTACCACTCTACTGCACCTGGAGATACCCTCCAGGTCTGCATTGTTAACTTGCGTCTCAGAAGCCTGTGGCAAACGTCTCTGGTGAAGACCTGCGAAACTCACTCTGCAGGCAGTGTGGAACTTGAGGGACTGAGGGTGAGCTCAACTCTCAGAAGTAAGATGCTTTTGGACAAGGCGTTCAGCTTCCTTCTCACTTATGGAACTTAGTATGTACCACCAGTCTACCACAGGAATTACTAGCAAATCGTTGGATTGAGCTTGGAGGCCCTAGTCTTGTGTGCCGGGATATTCCAATTACCTCTCCCAACACTTCCGTCAAACAGCGAGCCTAGGCCTTTTAGAAGCGAAGGGTACCAGCAGGCTGGATGTGGAGGGACAGGCCATCAGCTCAACTCTCAGAAGTGTGTATGCATGGGAGGCAGATGTCTGCTCCCCATTCTGATATGGTAGTTGGAACCTAGCTACACTCTGATTGAAAATGCCATTGGAAATCGCTGTATTCAACTCAGATACACAGGAGTTCAGGCCCAATGTTTACACATGCTTTCTCCAAAACCTCTCTCAGCCACTAACATTAGGATGTTAGCAGCTACGCCTACAGTCAGGCAGGATGCGTGAGGGTTCTGCCCTGTCCTCAGCACTCCCAGGAAAGCATGCCTAGAAGCCAGTTCTCAACTAGCTGCATTCTTATGGCAGTGTGAAGGTAGCAGTATTCTGAGTCAGGAGGTTCCAAGATTACCACTCTACTGCACCTGGAGATACCCTCCAGGTCTACATTGTTAACTTGCATCTCAGAAGCCTCTGGCAAAAGTCTGTGGTGAAGACCTGCGAAACTCACTCTGCAGGCAGTGTGGAACTGTGAGGGACTGAGGATGAGCTCAACTCTCAGCAGTAAGATGATTTTGGACAAGGCGTTCAGCTACCTTCTCACATATGGAACTTAGTATGTAGCACCAGTCTACCCCAGGAATTACTGGGAAATCGCTGGATTGAGCTTGGAGGCACTAGTCTTGTGTGCCTGGAGATTCCAGTTACCTCTCCCAACACTTCGGTGAAGCTGCTAGCCTAGGCCTTTTGGAAGCGAAAGGTAGCTGCAGGCAGGAGGTAGGGTTACATGCCATAAGCTCAACTTTCACAAGTGTGTATGCATGGGAGGCAGATGTCTGCTACCCACTCGTACATGCGAGTGGGAACCTAGCTACACTCTGATGAAGAAGGACTTTGGAAATCGCTGTATTCAACTCAGATACACGTGGGTTCAGGCACAACGATTCCACATGCTTTTCTCACAACCTTTCCCTGCCACTAACATGAGGACGTTAGCAGCTCCTTCTACAGTCAAGCAGGATGCGGGAGGGTTGTGCCCTGTCCTTAGCGCACACAGGGAAGCATGCCTTGAAGCCAGCTGTCAACTAGCTGCATTCTTATGGCAGGGTCAAGGTAGCAGTATTCTGAGACAGGAGGTTCCCAGATTACCACTCTACTGCACCTGGAGATACCCTCCAGGTCTGCATTGTTAACTTGCGTCTCAGAAGCCTCTGGCAAACGTCTCTGGTGAAGACGTGCGAAACTCACTCTGCAGGCAGTGTGGAACTGTGAGGGACTGAGAGTGAGCTCAACTCTCAGAAGTAAGATGTTTTTGAACAAGGCGTTAAATTACCTACTCACGTATGGAACTTAGTATGTAGCACCAGTCTACCCCAGAAATTACTAGGAAATCGCTTGATTGAGTTTGGAGGCACTCGTCTTGTGTGCCGGGGGATTCCAATTACCTCTCCCAACACTTGCGTCAAGCAGCGAGCCTAGGCCTTTTGGAAGCGAAAGGTAGCAGCAGAAAGGATGTAGGGTTACAGGCCATAAGCTCAACTCTCAGAAGTGTGTATGCATGGGAGGCAGATGTCTGCTACCCACTCGGACATGGGAGTTGGAACCTAGCTACACTCCTATTGAAGAAGGATGTTGGAAATCGCTGTCTTCAACTCAGATACACGGGAGTTCAGGCCCAATGCTTACACATGCTTTTCCCACAACCTATCCCAGCCACTAACAGAAGGAGGTTAGCAGGTACGTCTACAGTCAGGCAGGATACGGGAGGGTTCTGCCCTGTCCTCAGCTCTCACAGGGAAGCATGCCTAGAAGCCAGCTCTCAACTAGCTGCATTCTTATGACAGTGTGAAGGTAGCAGTATTCTTAGTAAAGAGGTTCCCAGATTACCACTCTACTGCACCTGGAGATACCGTCCAGGTCTGCATTGTTAACTTGCGTCTCAGAGGCCTCTGGCAAAAGTCTCTGGTGAAGACGTGGGAAACTCACTCTGCAGGCAGTGTGGAACTGTTAGGGACTGATGGTGAGCTCAACTCTCAGCAGTAAGATGATTTTGGACAAGGCGTTCAGCTACCTTCTCACATATGGAACTTAGTATGTAGCACCAGTCTGCCACAGGAATTACTAGGAAATCGCTGAATTGAGCTTGGAGGCACTCGTCTTGTGTGCCGGGAGATCCCAATTACCTCTCCCAACACTTCCGTCAAACAGCGAGCCTAGGCCTTTTAGAATCGAAGGGTACCAGAGGCTGGATGTGGAGGGACAGGCAATCAGCTCAACTCTCAGAAGTGTGTATGCATGAGAGGCAGATGTCTGCTACCCACTCTGACATGGGAGTTGGAACCTAGCTACAGTCTGATTGAAGTAGGCTATTGGAAATCGCTGTATTCAACTCAGATACACAGGAGTTCAGGCCCAATGTTTACACATGCTTTCTCAAAACCTCTCTCAGCCACTAACATTAGGATGTTAGCAGCTACGCCTACAGTCAGGCAGGATGCGTGAGGGTTCTGCCCTGTCCTCAGCACTCCCAGGAAAGCATGCCTAGAAGCCAGCTCTCAACTAGCTGCATTCTTATGGCAGTGTGAAGGTAGCAGTATTCTGAGTCAGGAGGTTCCAAGATTACCACTCTACTGCACCTGGAGATACCCTCCAGGTCTACATTGTTAACTTGCATCTCAGAAGCCTCTGGCAAAAGTCTGTGGTGAAGACCTGCGAAACTCACTCTGCAGGCAGTGTGGAACTGTGAGGGACTGAGGGTGAGCTCAACTCTCAGCAGTAAGATGATTTTGGACAAGGCGTTCAGCTACCTTCTCACATATGGAACTTAGTATGTAGCACCTGTCTGCCCCAGGAATTACTGGGAAATCGCTGGATTGAGCTTGGAGGCACTCGTCTTGTGTGCCGGGAGATTCCAGTTACCTCTCCCAACACTTGCGTCAAGCAGCGAGCCTAGGCCTTTTGGAAGCGAAATGTAGCGGCAGGCAGGCAGTAGGGTTACAGGCCATCAGCTCAACTCTCAGAAGTGTGTATGCATGGGAGGCAGATGTCTGCTACCCACTCGGACATGGGAGTTGGAACCTAGCTACACTCCTATTGAAGAAGGATGTTGGAAATCGCTGTATTCAACTCAGATACACAGGAGTTCAGGCCCAATGCTTACACATGCTTTTCCCGCAACCTCTCTCAGCCACTAACATTAGGATGTTAGCATCCTCGCCTACAGTCAGGCAGGATGCGGGAGGATTCTGCCCTGACCTCAGCACTCCGAGGGAAGCATGACTAGAAGCCAGCTCTCAACTAGGTGCATTCTTATGGCAGTGTGAAGGTAGCAGTATTCTGAGTCAGGAGGTTCCTAGATTACCACTCTACTGCACCTGGAGATACCCTCCAGGTCTGCATTGTTAACTTGCGTCTCAGAAGCCTGTGGCAAACGTCTCTGGTGAAGACCTGCGAAACTCACTCTGCAGGCAGTGTGGAACTGTGAGGGACTGAGGGTGAGCTCAACTCTCAGAAGTAAGATGCTTTTGGACAAGGAGTTCAGCTACCTTCTCACGTATGGAACTTAATATGTAGCACAAGTCTACTACAGGAATTACTAGGAAATCGCTGCATTGAGCTTGGATGCACAAGTGTTGTGTGCCGGGAGATTCCAGTTACCTCTCCCAACACTTCCGTGAAACAGCGAGCTTAGGCCTTTTAGAAGCGAAGGGTACCAGCAGGCTGGATGGAGATGAACAGGCCATCAGCTCAACTCTCAGAAGTGTGTATGCATGGGAGGCAGATGAATGCTACCCACTCTGACATGGGAGTTGGAACCTAACTACACTCTGATTGAAGTAGGCCATTGGAAATCGCTGTATTCAACTCAGATACACAGGAGTTCAGGCCCAATGTTTACACATGCTTTCTCCAAAACCTCTCTCAGCCACTAACATTAGGATGTTAGCAGCTACGCCTACAGTCAGGCAGGATGCGTGAGGGTTCTGCCCTCTCCTCAGCACTCCCAGGAAAGCATGCCTAGAAGCCAGCTCTCAACTAGCTGCATTCTTATGACAGTGTGAAGGTAGCAGTATTCTGAGTAAGGAGGTTCCCAGATTACCACTCTACTGCACCTGGAGATACCCTCCAGGTCTGCATTGTTAACTTGCGTCTCAGAAGCCTCTGGCAAAAGTCTCTGGTGAAGACGTGGGAAACTCACTCTGCAGGCAGTGTGGAACTGTGAGGGACTGAGGGTGAGCTCAACTCTCAGAAGTAAGATGCTTTTGGACAAGGCGTTCAGCTACCTTCTCACTTATGGAACTTAGTATGTAGCACCTGTCTACCACAGGAATTACTGGGAAATCGCTGGATTGAGCTTGGAGGCATTCGTCTTGTGTGCCGGGAGATTCCAATTACCTCTCCCAACACTTCGGTGAAGCTGCTAGCCTAGGCCTTTTGGAAGCGAAAGGCAGCGGCAGGCAGGATGTAGGGTTACAAGCCATAAGCTCAACTTTCACAAGTGTGTATGCATGGGAGGCAGATGTCTGCTACCCACTCGTACATGCGAGTGGGAACCTAGCTACACTCTGATGAAGAAGGACTTTGGAAATCGCTGTATTCAACTCAGATACACGTGGGTTCAGGCACAACGATTCCACATGCTTTTCTCACAACCTTTCCCTGCCACTAACATGAGGACGTTAGCAGCTCCTTCTACAGTCAAGCAGGATGCGGGAGGGTTGTGCCCTGTCCTTAGCGCACACAGGGAAGCATGCCTTGAAGCCAGCTGTCAACTAGCTGCATTCTTATGGCAGGGTCAAGGTAGCAGTATTCTGAGACAGGAGGTTCCCAGATTACCACTCTACTGCACCTGGAGATACCCTCCAGGTCTGCATTGTTAACTTGCGTCTCAGAAGCCTCTGGCAAACGTCTCTGGTGAAGACGTGCGAAACTCACTCTGCAGGCAGTGTGGAACTGTGAGGGACTGAGAGTGAGCTCAACTCTCAGAAGTAAGATGTTTTTGAACAAGGCGTTAAATTACCTACTCACGTATGGAACTTAGTATGTAGCACCAGTCTACCCCAGAAATTACTAGGAAACCGCTTGATTGAGTTTGGAGGCACTCGTCTTGTGTGCCGGGGGATTCCAATTACCTCTCCCAACACTTGCGTCAAGCAGCGAGCCTAGGCCTTTTGGAAGCGAAAGGTAGCAGCAGAAAGGATGTAGGGTTACAGGCCATAAGCTCAACTCTCAGAAGTGTGTATGCATGGGAGGCAGATGTCTGCTACCCACTCGGACATGGGAGTTGGAACCTAGCTACACTCCTATTGAAGAAGGATGTTGGAAATCGCTGTCTTCAACTCAGATACACGGGAGTTCAGGCCCAATGCTTACACATGCTTTTCCCACAACCTATCCCAGCCACTAACAGAAGGAGGTTAGCAGGTACGTCTACAGTCAGGCAGGATACGGGAGGGTTCTGCCCTGTCCTCAGCTCTCACAGGGAAGCATGCCTAGAAGCCAGCTCTCAACTAGCTGCATTCTTATGACAGTGTGAAGGTAGCAGTATTCTTAGTAAAGAGGTTCCCAGATTACCAATCTACTGCACCTGGAGATACCGTCCAGGTCTGCATTGTTAACTTGCGTCTCAGAGGCCTCTGGCAAAAGTCTCTGGTGAAGACGTGGGAAACTCACTCTGCAGGCAGTGTGGAACTGTTAGGGACTGAGGGTGAGCTCAACTCTCAGCAGTAAGATGATTTTGGACAAGGCGTTCAGCTATCTTCTCACATATGGAACTTAGTATGTAGCACCAGTCTACCACAGGAATTACTAGGAAATCGCTTGATTGAGCTTGGAGGCACTCGTCTTGTGTGCCGGGAGATTCCAGTTACCTCTCCCAACACTTGCGTCAAGCAGCGAGCCTAGGCCTTTTGGAAGCGAAATGTAGCGGCAGGCAGGATGTAGGGTTACAGGCCATAAGCTCAACTCTCAGAAGTGTGTATGCATGGGAGGCAGATGTCTGCTACCCACTCGGACATGGGAGTTGGAACCTAGCTACACTCCTATTGAAGAAGGATGTTGGAAATCGCTGTATTCAACTCAGATACACAGGAGTTCAGGCCCAATGCTTACACATGCTTTTCCCGCAACCTCTCTCAGCCACTAACATTAGGATGTTAGCAACCACGCCATAGGCAGGCAGGATGCAGGAGGGTTCTGCCCTCTCCTCAGCACTCCCAGGGAAGCATGCCTAGAAGCCCCCTCTCAACTAGCTGCATTCTTATGGCAGTGTGAAGGTAGCAGTATTCTGAGTCAGGAGGTTCCAAGATTACCACTCTACTGCACCTGGAGATACCCTCCAGGTCTGCATTGTTAACTTGCGTCTCAGAAGCCTGTGGCAAACGTCTCTGGTGAAGACCTGCGAAACTCACTCTGCAGGCAGTGTGGAACTTGAGGGACTGAGGGTGAGCTCAACTCTCAGAAGTAAGATGCTTTTGGACAAGGCGTTCAGCTTCCTTCTCACTTATGGAACTTAGTATGTACCACCAGTCTACCACAGGAATTACTAGCAAATCGTTGGATTGAGCTTGGAGGCCCTAGTCTTGTGTGCCGGGATATTCCAATTACCTCTCCCAACACTTCCGTCAAACAGCGAGCCTAGGCCTTTTAGAAGCGAAGGGTACCAGCAGGCTGGATGTGGAGGGACAGGCCATCAGCTCAACTCTCAGAAGTGTGTATGCATGGGAGGCAGATGTCTGCTCCCCATTCTGATATGGTAGTTGGAACCTAGCTACACTCTGATTGAAAATGCCATTGGAAATCGCTGTATTCAACTCAGATACACAGGAGTTCAGGCCCAATGTTTACACATGCTTTCTCCAAAACCTCTCTCAGCCACTAACATTAGGATGTTAGCAGCTACGCCTACAGTCAGGCAGGATGCGTGAGGGTTCTGCCCTGTCCTCAGCACTCCCAGGAAAGCATGCCTAGAAGCCAGTTCTCAACTAGCTGCATTCTTATGGCAGTGTGAAGGTAGCAGTATTCTGAGTCAGGAGGTTCCAAGATTACCACTCTACTGCACCTGGAGATACCCTCCAGGTCTACATTGTTAACTTGCATCTCAGAAGCCTCTGGCAAAAGTCTGTGGTGAAGACCTGCGAAACTCACTCTGCAGGCAGTGTGGAACTGTGAGGGACTGAGGATGAGCTCAACTCTCAGCAGTAAGATGATTTTGGACAAGGCGTTCAGCTACCTTCTCACATATGGAACTTAGTATGTAGCACCAGTCTACCCCAGGAATTACTGGGAAATCGCTGGATTGAGCTTGGAGGCACTAGTCTTGTGTGCCTGGAGATTCCAGTTACCTCTCCCAACACTTCGGTGAAGCTGCTAGCCTAGGCCTTTTGGAAGCGAAAGGTAGCTGCAGGCAGGAGGTAGGGTTACATGCCATAAGCTCAACTTTCACAAGTGTGTATGCATGGGAGGCAGATGTCTGCTACCCACTCGTACATGCGAGTGGGAACCTAGCTACACTCTGATGAAGAAGGACTTTGGAAATCGCTGTATTCAACTCAGATACACGTGGGTTCAGGCACAACGATTCCACATGCTTTTCTCACAACCTTTCCCTGCCACTAACATGAGGACGTTAGCAGCTCCTTCTACAGTCAAGCAGGATGCGGGAGGGTTGTGCCCTGTCCTTAGCGCACACAGGGAAGCATGCCTTGAAGCCAGCTGTCAACTAGCTGCATTCTTATGGCAGGGTCAAGGTAGCAGTATTCTGAGACAGGAGGTTCCCAGATTACCACTCTACTGCACCTGGAGATACCCTCCAGGTCTGCATTGTTAACTTGCGTCTCAGAAGCCTCTGGCAAACGTCTCTGGTGAAGACGTGCGAAACTCACTCTGCAGGCAGTGTGGAACTGTGAGGGACTGAGAGTGAGCTCAACTCTCAGAAGTAAGATGTTTTTGAACAAGGCGTTAAATTACCTACTCACGTATGGAACTTAGTATGTAGCACCAGTCTACCCCAGAAATTACTAGGAAATCGCTTGATTGAGTTTGGAGGCACTCGTCTTGTGTGCCGGGGGATTCCAATTACCTCTCCCAACACTTGCGTCAAGCAGCGAGCCTAGGCCTTTTGGAAGCGAAAGGTAGCAGCAGAAAGGATGTAGGGTTACAGGCCATAAGCTCAACTCTCAGAAGTGTGTATGCATGGGAGGCAGATGTCTGCTACCCACTCGGACATGGGAGTTGGAACCTAGCTACACTCCTATTGAAGAAGGATGTTGGAAATCGCTGTCTTCAACTCAGATACACGGGAGTTCAGGCCCAATGCTTACACATGCTTTTCCCACAACCTATCCCAGCCACTAACAGAAGGAGGTTAGCAGGTACGTCTACAGTCAGGCAGGATACGGGAGGGTTCTGCCCTGTCCTCAGCTCTCACAGGGAAGCATGCCTAGAAGCCAGCTCTCAACTAGCTGCATTCTTATGACAGTGTGAAGGTAGCAGTATTCTTAGTAAAGAGGTTCCCAGATTACCACTCTACTGCACCTGGAGATACCGTCCAGGTCTGCATTGTTAACTTGCGTCTCAGAGGCCTCTGGCAAAAGTCTCTGGTGAAGACGTGGGAAACTCACTCTGCAGGCAGTGTGGAACTGTTAGGGACTGATGGTGAGCTCAACTCTCAGCAGTAAGATGATTTTGGACAAGGCGTTCAGCTACCTTCTCACATATGGAACTTAGTATGTAGCACCAGTCTGCCACAGGAATTACTAGGAAATCGCTGAATTGAGCTTGGAGGCACTCGTCTTGTGTGCCGGGAGATCCCAATTACCTCTCCCAACACTTCCGTCAAACAGCGAGCCTAGGCCTTTTAGAATCGAAGGGTACCAGAGGCTGGATGTGGAGGGACAGGCAATCAGCTCAACTCTCAGAAGTGTGTATGCATGAGAGGCAGATGTCTGCTACCCACTCTGACATGGGAGTTGGAACCTAGCTACAGTCTGATTGAAGTAGGCTATTGGAAATCGCTGTATTCAACTCAGATACACAGGAGTTCAGGCCCAATGTTTACACATGCTTTCTCAAAACCTCTCTCAGCCACTAACATTAGGATGTTAGCAGCTACGCCTACAGTCAGGCAGGATGCGTGAGGGTTCTGCCCTGTCCTCAGCACTCCCAGGAAAGCATGCCTAGAAGCCAGCTCTCAACTAGCTGCATTCTTATGGCAGTGTGAAGGTAGCAGTATTCTGAGTCAGGAGGTTCCAAGATTACCACTCTACTGCACCTGGAGATACCCTCCAGGTCTACATTGTTAACTTGCATCTCAGAAGCCTCTGGCAAAAGTCTGTGGTGAAGACCTGCGAAACTCACTCTGCAGGCAGTGTGGAACTGTGAGGGACTGAGGGTGAGCTCAACTCTCAGCAGTAAGATGATTTTGGACAAGGCGTTCAGCTACCTTCTCACATATGGAACTTAGTATGTAGCACCTGTCTGCCCCAGGAATTACTGGGAAATCGCTGGATTGAGCTTGGAGGCACTCGTCTTGTGTGCCGGGAGATTCCAGTTACCTCTCCCAACACTTGCGTCAAGCAGCGAGCCTAGGCCTTTTGGAAGCGAAATGTAGCGGCAGGCAGGCAGTAGGGTTACAGGCCATCAGCTCAACTCTCAGAAGTGTGTATGCATGGGAGGCAGATGTCTGCTACCCACTCGGACATGGGAGTTGGAACCTAGCTACACTCCTATTGAAGAAGGATGTTGGAAATCGCTGTATTCAACTCAGATACACAGGAGTTCAGGCCCAATGCTTACACATGCTTTTCCCGCAACCTCTCTCAGCCACTAACATTAGGATGTTAGCATCCTCGCCTACAGTCAGGCAGGATGCGGGAGGATTCTGCCCTGACCTCAGCACTCCGAGGGAAGCATGACTAGAAGCCAGCTCTCAACTAGGTGCATTCTTATGGCAGTGTGAAGGTAGCAGTATTCTGAGTCAGGAGGTTCCTAGATTACCACTCTACTGCACCTGGAGATACCCTCCAGGTCTGCATTGTTAACTTGCGTCTCAGAAGCCTGTGGCAAACGTCTCTGGTGAAGACCTGCGAAACTCACTCTGCAGGCAGTGTGGAACTGTGAGGGACTGAGGGTGAGCTCAACTCTCAGAAGTAAGATGCTTTTGGACAAGGAGTTCAGCTACCTTCTCACGTATGGAACTTAATATGTAGCACAAGTCTACTACAGGAATTACTAGGAAATCGCTGCATTGAGCTTGGATGCACAAGTGTTGTGTGCCGGGAGATTCCAGTTACCTCTCCCAACACTTCCGTGAAACAGCGAGCTTAGGCCTTTTAGAAGCGAAGGGTACCAGCAGGCTGGATGGAGATGAACAGGCCATCAGCTCAACTCTCAGAAGTGTGTATGCATGGGAGGCAGATGAATGCTACCCACTCTGACATGGGAGTTGGAACCTAACTACACTCTGATTGAAGTAGGCCATTGGAAATCGCTGTATTCAACTCAGATACACAGGAGTTCAGGCCCAATGTTTACACATGCTTTCTCCAAAACCTCTCTCAGCCACTAACATTAGGATGTTAGCAGCTACGCCTACAGTCAGGCAGGATGCGTGAGGGTTCTGCCCTCTCCTCAGCACTCCCAGGAAAGCATGCCTAGAAGCCAGCTCTCAACTAGCTGCATTCTTATGACAGTGTGAAGGTAGCAGTATTCTGAGTAAGGAGGTTCCCAGATTACCACTCTACTGCACCTGGAGATACCCTCCAGGTCTGCATTGTTAACTTGCGTCTCAGAAGCCTCTGGCAAAAGTCTCTGGTGAAGACGTGGGAAACTCACTCTGCAGGCAGTGTGGAACTGTGAGGGACTGAGGGTGAGCTCAACTCTCAGAAGTAAGATGCTTTTGGACAAGGCGTTCAGCTACCTTCTCACTTATGGAACTTAGTATGTAGCACCTGTCTACCACAGGAATTACTGGGAAATCGCTGGATTGAGCTTGGAGGCATTCGTCTTGTGTGCCGGGAGATTCCAATTACCTCTCCCAACACTTCGGTGAAGCTGCTAGCCTAGGCCTTTTGGAAGCGAAAGGCAGCGGCAGGCAGGATGTAGGGTTACAAGCCATAAGCTCAACTTTCACAAGTGTGTATGCATGGGAGGCAGATGTCTGCTACCCACTCGTACATGCGAGTGGGAACCTAGCTACACTCTGATGAAGAAGGACTTTGGAAATCGCTGTATTCAACTCAGATACACGTGGGTTCAGGCACAACGATTCCACATGCTTTTCTCACAACCTTTCCCTGCCACTAACATGAGGACGTTAGCAGCTCCTTCTACAGTCAAGCAGGATGCGGGAGGGTTGTGCCCTGTCCTTAGCGCACACAGGGAAGCATGCCTTGAAGCCAGCTGTCAACTAGCTGCATTCTTATGGCAGGGTCAAGGTAGCAGTATTCTGAGACAGGAGGTTCCCAGATTACCACTCTACTGCACCTGGAGATACCCTCCAGGTCTGCATTGTTAACTTGCGTCTCAGAAGCCTCTGGCAAACGTCTCTGGTGAAGACGTGCGAAACTCACTCTGCAGGCAGTGTGGAACTGTGAGGGACTGAGAGTGAGCTCAACTCTCAGAAGTAAGATGTTTTTGAACAAGGCGTTAAATTACCTACTCACGTATGGAACTTAGTATGTAGCACCAGTCTACCCCAGAAATTACTAGGAAACCGCTTGATTGAGTTTGGAGGCACTCGTCTTGTGTGCCGGGGGATTCCAATTACCTCTCCCAACACTTGCGTCAAGCAGCGAGCCTAGGCCTTTTGGAAGCGAAAGGTAGCAGCAGAAAGGATGTAGGGTTACAGGCCATAAGCTCAACTCTCAGAAGTGTGTATGCATGGGAGGCAGATGTCTGCTACCCACTCGGACATGGGAGTTGGAACCTAGCTACACTCCTATTGAAGAAGGATGTTGGAAATCGCTGTCTTCAACTCAGATACACGGGAGTTCAGGCCCAATGCTTACACATGCTTTTCCCACAACCTATCCCAGCCACTAACAGAAGGAGGTTAGCAGGTACGTCTACAGTCAGGCAGGATACGGGAGGGTTCTGCCCTGTCCTCAGCTCTCACAGGGAAGCATGCCTAGAAGCCAGCTCTCAACTAGCTGCATTCTTATGACAGTGTGAAGGTAGCAGTATTCTTAGTAAAGAGGTTCCCAGATTACCACTCTACTGCACCTGGAGATACCGTCCAGGTCTGCATTGTTAACTTGCGTCTCAGAGGCCTCTGGCAAAAGTCTCTGGTGAAGACGTGGGAAACTCACTCTGCAGGCAGTGTGGAACTGTTAGGGACTGATGGTGAGCTCAACTCTCAGCAGTAAGATGATTTTGGACAAGGCGTTCAGCTACCTTCTCACATATGGAACTTAGTATGTAGCACCAGTCTGCCACAGGAATTACTAGGAAATCGCTGAATTGAGCTTGGAGGCACTCGTCTTGTGTGCCGGGAGATCCCAATTACCTCTCCCAACACTTCCGTCAAACAGCGAGCCTAGGCCTTTTAGAATCGAAGGGTACCAGAGGCTGGATGTGGAGGGACAGGCAATCAGCTCAACTCTCAGAAGTGTGTATGCATGAGAGGCAGATGTCTGCTACCCACTCTGACATGGGAGTTGGAACCTAGCTACAGTCTGATTGAAGTAGGCTATTGGAAATCGCTGTATTCAACTCAGATACACAGGAGTTCAGGCCCAATGTTTACACATGCTTTCTCAAAACCTCTCTCAGCCACTAACATTAGGATGTTAGCAGCTACGCCTACAGTCAGGCAGGATGCGTGAGGGTTCTGCCCTGTCCTCAGCACTCCCAGGAAAGCATGCCTAGAAGCCAGCTCTCAACTAGCTGCATTCTTATGGCAGTGTGAAGGTAGCAGTATTCTGAGTCAGGAGGTTCCAAGATTACCACTCTACTGCACCTGGAGATACCCTCCAGGTCTACATTGTTAACTTGCATCTCAGAAGCCTCTGGCAAAAGTCTGTGGTGAAGACCTGCGAAACTCACTCTGCAGGCAGTGTGGAACTGTGAGGGACTGAGGGTGAGCTCAACTCTCAGCAGTAAGATGATTTTGGACAAGGCGTTCAGCTACCTTCTCACATATGGAACTTAGTATGTAGCACCTGTCTGCCCCAGGAATTACTGGGAAATCGCTGGATTGAGCTTGGAGGCACTCGTCTTGTGTGCCGGGAGATTCCAGTTACCTCTCCCAACACTTGCGTCAAGCAGCGAGCCTAGGCCTTTTGGAAGCGAAATGTAGCGGCAGGCAGGCAGTAGGGTTACAGGCCATCAGCTCAACTCTCAGAAGTGTGTATGCATGGGAGGCAGATGTCTGCTACCCACTCGGACATGGGAGTTGGAACCTAGCTACACTCCTATTGAAGAAGGATGTTGGAAATCGCTGTATTCAACTCAGATACACAGGAGTTCAGGCCCAATGCTTACACATGCTTTTCCCGCAACCTCTCTCAGCCACTAACATTAGGATGTTAGCATCCTCGCCTACAGTCAGGCAGGATGCGGGAGGATTCTGCCCTGACCTCAGCACTCCGAGGGAAGCATGACTAGAAGCCAGCTCTCAACTAGGTGCATTCTTATGGCAGTGTGAAGGTAGCAGTATTCTGAGTCAGGAGGTTCCTAGATTACCACTCTACTGCACCTGGAGATACCCTCCAGGTCTGCATTGTTAACTTGCGTCTCAGAAGCCTGTGGCAAACGTCTCTGGTGAAGACCTGCGAAACTCACTCTGCAGGCAGTGTGGAACTGTGAGGGACTGAGGGTGAGCTCAACTCTCAGAAGTAAGATGCTTTTGGACAAGGAGTTCAGCTACCTTCTCACGTATGGAACTTAATATGTAGCACAAGTCTACTACAGGAATTACTAGGAAATCGCTGCATTGAGCTTGGATGCACAAGTGTTGTGTGCCGGGAGATTCCAGTTACCTCTCCCAACACTTCCGTGAAACAGCGAGCTTAGGCCTTTTAGAAGCGAAGGGTACCAGCAGGCTGGATGGAGATGAACAGGCCATCAGCTCAACTCTCAGAAGTGTGTATGCATGGGAGGCAGATGAATGCTACCCACTCTGACATGGGAGTTGGAACCTAACTACACTCTGATTGAAGTAGGCCATTGGAAATCGCTGTATTCAACTCAGATACACAGGAGTTCAGGCCCAATGTTTACACATGCTTTCTCCAAAACCTCTCTCAGCCACTAACATTAGGATGTTAGCAGCTACGCCTACAGTCAGGCAGGATGCGTGAGGGTTCTGCCCTCTCCTCAGCACTCCCAGGAAAGCATGCCTAGAAGCCAGCTCTCAACTAGCTGCATTCTTATGACAGTGTGAAGGTAGCAGTATTCTGAGTAAGGAGGTTCCCAGATTACCACTCTACTGCACCTGGAGATACCCTCCAGGTCTGCATTGTTAACTTGCGTCTCAGAAGCCTCTGGCAAAAGTCTCTGGTGAAGACGTGGGAAACTCACTCTGCAGGCAGTGTGGAACTGTGAGGGACTGAGGGTGAGCTCAACTCTCAGAAGTAAGATGCTTTTGGACAAGGCGTTCAGCTACCTTCTCACTTATGGAACTTAGTATGTAGCACCTGTCTACCACAGGAATTACTGGGAAATCGCTGGATTGAGCTTGGAGGCATTCGTCTTGTGTGCCGGGAGATTCCAATTACCTCTCCCAACACTTCGGTGAAGCTGCTAGCCTAGGCCTTTTGGAAGCGAAAGGCAGCGGCAGGCAGGATGTAGGGTTACAAGCCATAAGCTCAACTTTCACAAGTGTGTATGCATGGGAGGCAGATGTCTGCTACCCACTCGTACATGCGAGTGGGAACCTAGCTACACTCTGATGAAGAAGGACTTTGGAAATCGCTGTATTCAACTCAGATACACGTGGGTTCAGGCACAACGATTCCACATGCTTTTCTCACAACCTTTCCCTGCCACTAACATGAGGACGTTAGCAGCTCCTTCTACAGTCAAGCAGGATGCGGGAGGGTTGTGCCCTGTCCTTAGCGCACACAGGGAAGCATGCCTTGAAGCCAGCTGTCAACTAGCTGCATTCTTATGGCAGGGTCAAGGTAGCAGTATTCTGAGACAGGAGGTTCCCAGATTACCACTCTACTGCACCTGGAGATACCCTCCAGGTCTGCATTGTTAACTTGCGTCTCAGAAGCCTCTGGCAAACGTCTCTGGTGAAGACGTGCGAAACTCACTCTGCAGGCAGTGTGGAACTGTGAGGGACTGAGAGTGAGCTCAACTCTCAGAAGTAAGATGTTTTTGAACAAGGCGTTAAATTACCTACTCACGTATGGAACTTAGTATGTAGCACCAGTCTACCCCAGAAATTACTAGGAAACCGCTTGATTGAGTTTGGAGGCACTCGTCTTGTGTGCCGGGGGATTCCAATTACCTCTCCCAACACTTGCGTCAAGCAGCGAGCCTAGGCCTTTTGGAAGCGAAAGGTAGCAGCAGAAAGGATGTAGGGTTACAGGCCATAAGCTCAACTCTCAGAAGTGTGTATGCATGGGAGGCAGATGTCTGCTACCCACTCGGACATGGGAGTTGGAACCTAGCTACACTCCTATTGAAGAAGGATGTTGGAAATCGCTGTCTTCAACTCAGATACACGGGAGTTCAGGCCCAATGCTTACACATGCTTTTCCCACAACCTATCCCAGCCACTAACAGAAGGAGGTTAGCAGGTACGTCTACAGTCAGGCAGGATACGGGAGGGTTCTGCCCTGTCCTCAGCTCTCACAGGGAAGCATGCCTAGAAGCCAGCTCTCAACTAGCTGCATTCTTATGACAGTGTGAAGGTAGCAGTATTCTTAGTAAAGAGGTTCCCAGATTACCAATCTACTGCACCTGGAGATACCGTCCAGGTCTGCATTGTTAACTTGCGTCTCAGAGGCCTCTGGCAAAAGTCTCTGGTGAAGACGTGGGAAACTCACTCTGCAGGCAGTGTGGAACTGTTAGGGACTGAGGGTGAGCTCAACTCTCAGCAGTAAGATGATTTTGGACAAGGCGTTCAGCTATCTTCTCACATATGGAACTTAGTATGTAGCACCAGTCTACCACAGGAATTACTAGGAAATCGCTTGATTGAGCTTGGAGGCACTCGTCTTGTGTGCCGGGAGATTCCAGTTACCTCTCCCAACACTTGCGTCAAGCAGCGAGCCTAGGCCTTTTGGAAGCGAAATGTAGCGGCAGGCAGGATGTAGGGTTACAGGCCATAAGCTCAACTCTCAGAAGTGTGTATGCATGGGAGGCAGATGTCTGCTACCCACTCGGACATGGGAGTTGGAACCTAGCTACACTCCTATTGAAGAAGGATGTTGGAAATCGCTGTATTCAACTCAGATACACAGGAGTTCAGGCCCAATGCTTACACATGCTTTTCCCGCAACCTCTCTCAGCCACTAACATTAGGATGTTAGCAACCACGCCATAGGCAGGCAGGATGCAGGAGGGTTCTGCCCTCTCCTCAGCACTCCCAGGGAAGCATGCCTAGAAGCCCCCTCTCAACTAGCTGCATTCTTATGGCAGTGTGAAGGTAGCAGTATTCTGAGTCAGGAGGTTCCAAGATTACCACTCTACTGCACCTGGAGATACCCTCCAGGTCTGCATTGTTAACTTGCGTCTCAGAAGCCTGTGGCAAACGTCTCTGGTGAAGACCTGCGAAACTCACTCTGCAGGCAGTGTGGAACTTGAGGGACTGAGGGTGAGCTCAACTCTCAGAAGTAAGATGCTTTTGGACAAGGCGTTCAGCTTCCTTCTCACTTATGGAACTTAGTATGTACCACCAGTCTACCACAGGAATTACTAGCAAATCGTTGGATTGAGCTTGGAGGCCCTAGTCTTGTGTGCCGGGATATTCCAATTACCTCTCCCAACACTTCCGTCAAACAGCGAGCCTAGGCCTTTTAGAAGCGAAGGGTACCAGCAGGCTGGATGTGGAGGGACAGGCCATCAGCTCAACTCTCAGAAGTGTGTATGCATGGGAGGCAGATGTCTGCTCCCCATTCTGATATGGTAGTTGGAACCTAGCTACACTCTGATTGAAAATGCCATTGGAAATCGCTGTATTCAACTCAGATACACAGGAGTTCAGGCCCAATGTTTACACATGCTTTCTCCAAAACCTCTCTCAGCCACTAACATTAGGATGTTAGCAGCTACGCCTACAGTCAGGCAGGATGCGTGAGGGTTCTGCCCTGTCCTCAGCACTCCCAGGAAAGCATGCCTAGAAGCCAGTTCTCAACTAGCTGCATTCTTATGGCAGTGTGAAGGTAGCAGTATTCTGAGTCAGGAGGTTCCAAGATTACCACTCTACTGCACCTGGAGATACCCTCCAGGTCTACATTGTTAACTTGCATCTCAGAAGCCTCTGGCAAAAGTCTGTGGTGAAGACCTGCGAAACTCACTCTGCAGGCAGTGTGGAACTGTGAGGGACTGAGGATGAGCTCAACTCTCAGCAGTAAGATGATTTTGGACAAGGCGTTCAGCTACCTTCTCACATATGGAACTTAGTATGTAGCACCAGTCTACCCCAGGAATTACTGGGAAATCGCTGGATTGAGCTTGGAGGCACTAGTCTTGTGTGCCTGGAGATTCCAGTTACCTCTCCCAACACTTCGGTGAAGCTGCTAGCCTAGGCCTTTTGGAAGCGAAAGGTAGCTGCAGGCAGGAGGTAGGGTTACATGCCATAAGCTCAACTTTCACAAGTGTGTATGCATGGGAGGCAGATGTCTGCTACCCACTCGTACATGCGAGTGGGAACCTAGCTACACTCTGATGAAGAAGGACTTTGGAAATCGCTGTATTCAACTCAGATACACGTGGGTTCAGGCACAACGATTCCACATGCTTTTCTCACAACCTTTCCCTGCCACTAACATGAGGACGTTAGCAGCTCCTTCTACAGTCAAGCAGGATGCGGGAGGGTTGTGCCCTGTCCTTAGCGCACACAGGGAAGCATGCCTTGAAGCCAGCTGTCAACTAGCTGCATTCTTATGGCAGGGTCAAGGTAGCAGTATTCTGAGACAGGAGGTTCCCAGATTACCACTCTACTGCACCTGGAGATACCCTCCAGGTCTGCATTGTTAACTTGCGTCTCAGAAGCCTCTGGCAAACGTCTCTGGTGAAGACGTGCGAAACTCACTCTGCAGGCAGTGTGGAACTGTGAGGGACTGAGAGTGAGCTCAACTCTCAGAAGTAAGATGTTTTTGAACAAGGCGTTAAATTACCTACTCACGTATGGAACTTAGTATGTAGCACCAGTCTACCCCAGAAATTACTAGGAAATCGCTTGATTGAGTTTGGAGGCACTCGTCTTGTGTGCCGGGGGATTCCAATTACCTCTCCCAACACTTGCGTCAAGCAGCGAGCCTAGGCCTTTTGGAAGCGAAAGGTAGCAGCAGAAAGGATGTAGGGTTACAGGCCATAAGCTCAACTCTCAGAAGTGTGTATGCATGGGAGGCAGATGTCTGCTACCCACTCGGACATGGGAGTTGGAACCTAGCTACACTCCTATTGAAGAAGGATGTTGAAAATCGCTGTCTTCAACTCAGATACACGGGAGTTCAGGCCCAATGCTTACACATGCTTTTCCCACAACCTATCCCAGCCACTAACAGAAGGAGGTTAGCAGGTACGTCTACAGTCAGGCAGGATACGGGAGGGTTCTGCCCTGTCCTCAGCTCTCACAGGGAAGCATGCCTAGAAGCCAGCTCTCAACTAGCTGCATTCTTATGACAGTGTGAAGGTAGCAGTATTCTTAGTAAAGAGGTTCCCAGATTACCACTCTACTGCACCTGGAGATACCGTCCAGGTCTGCATTGTTAACTTGCGTCTCAGAGGCCTCTGGCAAAAGTCTCTGGTGAAGACGTGGGAAACTCACTCTGCAGGCAGTGT
Source organism: Canis lupus baileyi (assembly GCF_048164855.1). Lineage (NCBI taxonomy): Eukaryota > Metazoa > Chordata > Mammalia > Carnivora > Canidae > Canis > Canis lupus. The sequence goes on from NW_027326480.1 coordinate 29,244, forward strand.
GGAACTGTTAGGGACTGAGGGTGAGCTCAACTCTCAGCAGTAAGATGATTTTGGACAAGGCGTTCAGCTACCTTCTCACATATGGAACTTAGTATGTAGCACCAGTCTGCCACAGGAATTACTAGGAAATCGCTGAATTGAGCTTGGAGGCACTCGTCTTGTGTGCCGGGAGATTCCAATTACCTCTCCCAACACTTCCGTCAAACAGCGAGCCTAGGCCTTTTAGAATCGAAGGGTACCAGAGGCTGGATGTGGAGGGACAGGCAATCAGCTCAACTCTCAGAAGTGTGTATGCATGAGAGGCAGATGTCTGCTACCCACTCTGACATGGGAGTTGGAACCTAGCTACAGTCTGATTGAAGTAGGCTATTGGAAATCGCTGTATTCAACTCAGATACACAGGAGTTCAGGCCCAATGTTTACACATGCTTTCTCAAAACCTCTCTCAGCTACTAACATTAGGATGTTAGCAGCTACGCCTACAGTCAGGCAGGATGCGTGAGGGTTCTGCCCTGTCCTCAGCACTCCCAGGAAAGCATGCCTAGAAGCCAGCTCTCAACTAGCTGCATTCTTATGGCAGTGTGAAGGTAGCAGTATTCTGAGTCAGGAGGTTCCAAGATTACCACTCTACTGCACCTGGAGATACCCTCCAGGTCTACATTGTTAACTTGCATCTCAGAAGCCTCTGGCAAAAGTCTGTGGTGAAGACCTGCGAAACTCACTCTGCAGGCAGTGTGGAACTGTGAGGGACTGAGGGTGAGCTCAACTCTCAGCAGTAAGATGATTTTGGACAAGGCGTTCAGCTACCTTCTCACATATGGAACTTAGTATGTAGCACCTGTCTGCCCCAGGAATTACTGGGAAATCGCTGGATTGAGCTTGGAGGCACTCGTCTTGTGTGCCGGGAGATTCCAGTTACCTCTCCCAACACTTGCGTCAAGCAGCGAGCCTAGGCCTTTTGGAAGCGAAATGTAGCGGCAGGCAGGATGTAGGGTTACAGGCCATCAGCTCAACTCTCAGAAGTGTGTATGCATGGGAGGCAGATGTCTGCTACCCACTCGGACATGGGAGTTGGAACCTAGCTACACTCCTATTGAAGAAGGATGTTGGAAATCGCTGTATTCAACTCAGATACACAGGAGTTCAGGCCCAATGCTTACACATGCTTTTCCCGCAACCTCTCTCAGCCACTAACATTAGGATGTTAGCAGCCTCGCCTACAGTCAGGCAGGATGCGGGAGGATTCTGCCCTGACCTCAGCACTCCGAGGGAAGCATGACTAGAAGCCAGCTCTCAACTAGGTGCATTCTTATGGCAGTGTGAAGGTAGCAGTATTCTGAGTCAGGAGGTTCCTAGATTACCACTCTACTGCACCTGGAGATACCCTCCAGGTCTGCATTGTTAACTTGCGTCTCAGAAGCCTGTGGCAAACGTCTCTGGTGAAGACCTGCGAAACTCACTCTGCAGGCAGTGTGGAACTGTGAGGGACTGAGGGTGAGCTCAACTCTCAGAAGTAAGATGCTTTTGGACAAGGAGTTCAGCTACCTTCTCACGTATGGAACTTAATATGTAGCACAAGTCTACTACAGGAATTACTAGGAAATCGCTGCATTGAGCTTGGAGGCACTCGTCTTGTGTGCCGGGAGATTCCAGTTACCTCTCCCAACACTTCCGTGAAACAGCGAGCTTAGGCCTTTTAGAAGCGAAGGGTACCAGCAGGCTGGATGGAGATGAACAGGCCATCAGCTCAACTCTCAGAAGTGTGTATGCATGGGAGGCAGATGAATGCTACCCACTCTGACATGGGAGTTGGAACCTAACTACACTCTGATTGAAGTAGGCCATTGGAAATCGCTGTATTCAACTCAGATACACAGGAGTTCAGGCCCAATGTTTACACATGCTTTCTCCAAAACCTCTCTCAGCCACTAACATTAGGATGTTAGCAGCTACGCCTACAGTCAGGCAGGATGCGTGAGGGTTCTGCCCTCTCCTCAGCACTCCCAGGAAAGCATGCCTAGAAGCCAGCTGTCAACTAGCTGCATTCTTATGACAGTGTGAAGGTAGCAGTATTCTGAGTAAGGAGGTTCCCAGATTACCACTCTACTGCACCTGGAGATTCCCTCCAGGTCTGCATTGTTAACTTGCGTCTCAGAAGCCTCTGGCAAACGTCTCTGGTGAAGACGTGGGAAACTCACTCTGCAGGCAGTGTGGAACTGTGAGGGACTGAGGGTGAGCTAAACTCTCAGAAGTAAGATGCTTTTGGAAAAGGCGTTCACCTTCCTTCTCACTTATGGAACTTAGTATGTAGCACCAGTCTACCAAAGGAATTACTAGCAAATCGCTGGATTGAGCTTGGAGTCACGAGTGTTGTGTGCCGGGAGATTCCAGTTACCTCTCCCAACACTTCCGTCAAACAGCGAGCCTAGGCCTTTTAGAATCGAAGGGTACCAGCAGGCTGGATTTGGAGGTACAGGCCATCAGCTCAACTCTCAGAAGTGTGTATGCATGGGAGGCAGATGTCTGCTACCCACTCGGACATGGGAGTTGGAACCTAGCTACAGTCTGATTGAAGTAGGCCTTTGGAAATCGCTGTATTCAACTCAGATACACAGGAGTTCAGGCCCAATACTTGCACATGCTTTTCCCGCAACCTCTCTCAGCCACTAACTTTAAGATGTTAGCAGCTACGCCTACAGTCAGTCAGGATGCGGGAGGGTTCTGCCCTGTCCTCAGCACTCCCAGGGAAGCATGCCTAGAAGCCAGCTCTCAACTAGCTGCTTTCTTATGGCAATGTGAAGGTAGCAGTATTCTGAGTCAGGAGGTTCCAAGATTACCACTCTACTGCACCTCGAGATACCCTCCAGGTCTGCATTGTCAACTTGCGTCTCAGAAGCCTGTGGCAAACGTCTCTGGTGAAGACCTGCGAAACTCACTCTGCAGGCAGTGTGGAAATGTTAGTGACTGAGGGTGAGCTCAACTCTCAGAAGTAAGATGCTTTTGGACAGGCGTTTAGCTTCCTTCTCACGTATGGAACTTAGTATGTAGCACCAGTCTACCACAGGAATTACTAGGAAATCGCTGAATTGAGCTTGGAGGCACTCGTCTTGTCTGCCGGGAGATTCCAATTACCTCTCCCAACACTTCCGTCAAACACTGAGCCTAGGCCTTTTAGAAGCGAAGGGTACCAGCAGGCTGGATGTTCAGGTACAGGCCATCAGCTCAACTCTCAGAAGTGTGTATGCATGGGAGGCAGATGTCTGCTACCCACTCTGACATGGGAGTTGGAACCTAACTACACTCTGATTGAAGTAGGCTATTGGAAATCGCTGTATTCAACTCAGATACACAGGAGTTCAGGCCCAATGCTTACACATGTTTTTCCCGCAACCTCTCTCAGCCACTAACATTAGGATGTTAGCAGATACGCTTACAGTCAGGCAGGATGAGGGAGGGTTCTGCCCTGTCCTCAGCTCTCCGAGGGAAGCATGCCTCGAAGTCCCCTCTCAACTAGCTGCATTCTTATGGCAGTGTGAAGGTAGCACTATTGTGAGTCAGGAGGTTCCAAGATTACCACTCTACTGCACCTGGAGATACCCTCCAGGTCTGCATTGTTAACTTGCGTCTCAGAAGCCTCTGGCAAACGTCTCTGGAGAAGACCTGCGAAACTCACTCTGCAGGCAGTGTGGAACTGTGAGGGACTGAGGGTGAGCTCAACTCTCAGAAGTAATATGCTTTTGGACAAGGCGTTCAGCTACCTTCTCACATATGGAACTTAGTATGTAGCACCAGTCTACCCCAGGAATTACTGGGAAATCGCTGGATTGAGCTTGGGGGCACTAGTCTTGTGTGCAGGGAGATTCCAGTTACCTCTCCCAACACTTCGGTGAAGCAGCGAGCCTAGGCCTTTTGGAAGCGAAAGGTAGCTGCAGGCAGGAGGTAGGGTTACATGCCATAAGCTCAACTCTCAGAAGTGGGTATGCATGGGAGGCAGATGTCTGCTACCCACTCGTACATGCGAGTGGAACCTAGCTACACTCTGATGAAGAAGGACTTTGGAAATCGCTGTATTCGACTCAGATACACGTGGGTTCAGGCACAACGATTCCACATGCTTTTCTCACAACCTTTCCCTGCCACTAACATGAGGACGTTAGCAGCTCCTTCTACAGTCAAGCAGGATGCGGGAGGGTTCTGCCCTGTCCTTAGCTCTCACAGGGAAGCATGCCTTGAAGCCAGCTGTCAACTAGCTGCATTCTTATGGCAGGGTGAAGGTAGCAGAATTCTGAGACAGGAGGTTCCCAGATTACCACTCTACTGCACCTGGAGATACCCTCCAGGTCTGCATTGTTAACTTGCGTCTCAGAAGCCTCTGGCAATCGTCTCTGGTGAAGACGTGCGAAACTTACTCTGCAGGCAGTGTGGAACTGTGAGGGACTGAGGGTGAGCTCAACTCTCAGAAGTAAGATGCTTTTGGACAGGCGTTTAGCTTCCTTCTCACGTATGGAACTTAGTATGTAGCACCAGTCTACCACAGGAATTACTAGGAAATCGCTGAATTGAGCTTGGAGGCACTCGTCTTGTGTGCCGGGAGATTCCAATTACCTCTCCCAACACTTCCGTCAAACAGCGAGCCTAGGCCTTTTAGAATCGAAGGGTACCAGAGGCTGGATGTGGAGGGACAGGCAATTAGCTCAACTCTCAGAAGTGTGTATGCATGGGAGGCAGATGTCTGCTACCCACTCTGACATGGGAGTTGGAACCTAGCTACAGTCTGATTGAAGTAGGCTATTGGAAATCGCTGTATTCAACTCAGATACACAGGAGTTCAGGCCCAATGCTTACACATGTTTTTCCCGCAACCTCTCTCAGCCACTAACATTAGGATGTTAGCACATACGCCTACAGTCAGGCAGGATGAGGTAGGGTTCTGCCCTGTCCTCAGCTCTCCGAGGGAAGCATGCTTCGAAGCCCCCTCTCAACTAGCTGCATTCTTATGGCAGTGTGAAGGTAGCAGTATTCTGAGTCAGGAGGTTCCAAGATTACCACTCTACTGCACCTGGAGATACCCTCCAGGTCTGCATTGTTAACTTGCGTCTCAGAAGCCTCTGGCAAACGTCTCTGGTGAAGACGTGCGAAACTCACTCTGCAGGCAGTGTGGAACTGTGAGGGACTGAGGGTGAGCTCAACTCTCAGAAGTAAGATGTTTTTGGACAAGGGGTTCAACTATCTATTCACGTATGGAACTTAGTATGTAGCACCAGTCTACCCCAGGAATTACTAGGAAATCGCTTGATTGAGCTTGGAGGCACTCGTCTTGTGTGCCGGGGGATTCCAATTACCTCTCCCAACACTTGCGTCAAGCAGCGAGCCTAGGCCTTTTGGAAGCGAAAGGTAGCAGCAGAAAGGATGTAGGGTTGCAGGCCATAAGCTCAACTCTCAGAAGTGTGTATGCATGGGAGGCAGATGTCTGCTACCCACTCGGACATGGGAGTTGGAACCTAGCTACACTCCTATTGAAGAAGGATGTTGAAAATCGCTGTCTTCAACTCAGATACACGGGAGTTCAGGCCCAATGCTTACACATGCTTTTCCCACAACCTATCCCAGCCACTAACAGAAGGAGGTTAGCAGGTACGTCTACAGTCAGGCAGGATACGGGAGGGTTCTGCCCTGTCCTCAGCTCTCACAGGGAAGCATGCCTAGAAGCCAGCTCTCAACTAGCTGCATTCTTATGACAGTGTGAAGGTAGCAGTATTCTTAGTAAAGAGGTTCCCAGATTACCACTCTACTGCACCTGGAGATACCGTCCAGGTCTGCATTGTTAACTTGCGTCTCAGAGGCCTCTGGCAAAAGTCTCTGGTGAAGACGTGGGAAACTCACTCTGCAGGCAGTGTGGAACTGTTAGGGACTGATGGTGAGCTCAACTCTCAGCAGTAAGATGATTTTGGACAAGGCGTTCAGCTATCTTCTCACATATGGAACTTAGTATGTAGCACCAGTCTACCACAGGAATTACTAGGAAATCGCTTGATTGAGCTTGGAGGCACTCGTCTTGTGTGCCGGGAGATTCCAGTGACCTCTCCCAACACTTGCGTCAAGCAGCGAGCCTAGGCCTTTTGGAAGCGAAATGTAGCGGCAGGCAGGATGTAGGGTTACAGGCCATAAGCTCAACTCTCAGAAGTGTGTATGCATGGGAGGCAGATGTCTGCTACCCACTCGGACATGGGAGTTGGAACCTAGCTACAGTCTGATTGAAGTAGGCTATTGGAAATCGCTGTATTCAACTCAGATACACAGGAGTTCAGGCCCAATGCTTACACATGTTTTTCCCGCAACCTCTCTCAGCCACTAACATTAGGATGTTAGCACATACGCCTACAGTCAGGCAGGATGAGGTAGGTTTCTGCCCTGTCCTCAGCTCTCCGAGGGAAGCATGCTTCGAAGCCCCCTCTCAACTAGCTGCATTCTTATGGCAGTGTGAAGGTAGCAGTATTCTGAGTCAGGAGGTTCCAAGATTACCACTCTACTGCACCTGGAGATACCCTCAAGGTCTGCATTGTTAACTTGCGTCTCAGAAGCCTCTGGCAAACGTCTCTGGTGAAGACGTGCGAAACTCACTCTGCAGGCAGTGTGGAACTGTGAGGGACTGAGGGTGAGCTCAACTCTCAGAAGTAAGATGTTTTTGGACAAGGGGTTCAACTATCTATTCACGTATGGAACTTAGTATGTAGCACCAGTCTACCCCAGGAATTACTAGGAAATCGCTTGATTGAGCTTGGAGGCACTCGTCTTGTGTGCCGGGGGATTCCAATTACCTCTCCCAACACTTGCGTCAAGCAGCGAGCCTAGGCCTTTTGGAAGCGAAAGGTAGCAGCAGAAAGAATGTAGGGTTACAGGCCATAAGCTCAACTCTCAGAAGTGTGTATGCATGGGAGGCAGATGTCTGCTACCCACTCGGACATGGGAGTTGGAACCTAGCTACACTCCTATTGAAGAAGGATGTTGGAAATCGCTGTCTTCAACTCAGATACACGGGAGTTCAGGCCCAATGCTTACACATGCTTTTCCCACAACCTATCCCAGCCACTAACAGAAGGAGGTTAGCAGGTACGTCTACAGTCAGGCAGGATACGGGAGGGTTCTGCCCTGTCCTCAGCTCTCACAGGGAAGCATGCCTAGAAGCCAGCTCTCAACTAGCTGCATTCTTATGACAGTGTGAAGGTAGCAGTATTCTTAGTAAAGAGGTTCCCAGATTACCACTCTACTGCACCTGGAGATACCCTCCAGGTCTGCATTGTTAACTTGCGTCTCAGAAGCCTGTGGCAAACGTCTCTGGTGAAGACCTGCGAAACTCACTCTGCAGGCAGTGTGGAACTGTGAGGGACTGAGGGTGAGCTCAACTCTCAGAAGTAAGATGATTTTGGACAAGGAGTTCAGCTACCTTCTCACGTATGGAACTTAATATGTAGCACAAGTCTACTACAGGAATTACAAGGAAATCGCTGCATTGAGCTTGGATGCACAAGTGTTGTGTGCCGGGAGATTCCAGTTACCTCTCCCAACACTTCCGTGAAACAGCGAGTTTAGGCCTTTTAGAAGCGAAGGGTACCAGCAGGCTGGATGGAGATGAACAGGCCATCAGCTCAACTCTCAGAAGTGTGTATGCATGGGAGGCAGATGAATGCTACCCACTCTGACATGGGAGTTGGAACCTAGCTACACTCCTATTGAAGAAGGATGTTGGAAATCGCTGTATTCAACTCAGATACACAGGAGTTCAGGCCCAATGTTTACACATGCTTTCTCCAAAACCTCTCTCAGCCACTAACATTAGGATGTTAGCAGCTACGCCTACAGTCAGGCAGGATGCGTGAGGGTTCTGCCCTGTCCTCAGCACTCCCAGGAAAGCATGCCTAGAAGCCAGCTCTCAACTAGCTGCATTCTTATGGCAGTGTGAAGGTAGCGGTATTCTGAGTCAGGAGGTTCCAAGATTACCACTCTACTGCACCTGGAGATACCCTCCAGGTATACATTGTTAACTTGCATCTCAGAAGCCTCTGGCAAAAGTCTGTGGTGAAGACCTGCGAAACTCACTCTGCAGGCAGTGTGGAACTGTGAGGGACTGAGGATGAGCTCAACTCTCAGCAGTAAGATGATTTTGGACAAGGCGTTCAGCTACCTTCTCACATATGGAACTTAATATGTAGCACCAGTCTACCCCAGGAATTACTGGGAAATCGCTGGATTGAGCTTGGAGGCACTAGTCTTGTGTGCCTGGAGATTCCAGTTACCTCTCCCAACACTTCGGTGAAGCTGCTAGCCTAGGCCTTTTGGAAGCGAAAGGTAGCTGCAGGCAGGAGGTAGGGTTACATGCCATAAGCTCAACTTTCACAAGTGTGTATGCATGGGAGGCAGATGTCTGCTACCCACTCGTACATGCGAGTGGGAACCTAGCTACACTCTGATGAAGAAGGACTTTGGAAATCGCTGTATTCAACTCAGATACACGTGGGTTCAGGCACAACGATTCCACATGCTTTTCTCACAACCTTTCCCTGCCACTAACATGAGGACGTTAGCAGCTCCTTCTACAGTCAAGCAGGATGCGGGAGGGTTGTGCCCTGTCCTTAGCGCACACAGGGAAGCATGCCTTGAAGCCAGCTGTCAACTAGCTGCATTCTTATGGCAGGGTCAAGGTAGCAGTATTCTGAGACAGGAGGTTCCCAGATTACCACTCTACTGCACCTGGAGATACCCTCCAGGTCTGCATTGTTAACTTGCGTCTCAGAAGCCTCTGGCAAACGTCTCTGGTGAAGACGTGCGAAACTCACTCTGCAGGCAGTGTGGAACTGTGAGGGACTGAGAGTAAGCTCAACTCTCAGAAGTAAGATGTTTTTGAACAAGGCGTTAAATTACCTACTCACGTATGGAACTTAGTATGTAGCACCAGTCTACCCCAGAAATTATTAGGAAATCGCTTGATTGAGTTTGGAGACACTCGTCTTGTGTGCCGGAGGATTCCAATTACCTCTCCCAACACTTGCGTCAAGCAGCGAGCCTAGGCCTTTTGGAAGCGAAAGGTAGCAGCAGAAAGGATGTAGGGTTACAGGCCATAAGCTCAACTCTCAGAAGTGTGTATGCATGGGAGGCAGATGTCTACTACCCACTCGGACATGGGAGTTGGAACCTAGCTACACTCCTATTGAAGAAGGATGTTGAAAATCGCTGTCTTCAACTCAGATACACGGGAGTTCAGGCCCAATGCTTACACATGCTTTTCCCACAACCTATCCCAGCCACTAACAGAAGGAGGTTAGCAGGTACGTCTACAGTCAGGCAGGATACGGGAGGGTTCTGCCCTGTCCTCAGCTCTCACAGGGAAGCATGCCTAGAAGCCAGCTCTCAACTAGCTGCATTCTTATGACAGTGTGAAGGTAGCAGTATTCTTAGTAAAGAGGTTCCCAGATTACCACTCTACTGCACCTGGAGATACCGTCCAGGTCTGCATTGTTAACTTGCGTCTCAGAGGCCTCTGGCAAAAGTCTCTGGTGAGGACGTGGGAAACTCACTCTGCAGGCAGTGTGGAACTGTTAGGGACTGATGGTGAGCTCAACTCTCAGCAGTAAGATGATTTTGGACAAGGCGTTCAGCTATCTTCTCACATATGGAACTTAGTATGTAGCACCAGTCTACCACAGGAATTACTAGGAAATCGCTTGATTGAGCTTGGAGGCACTCGACTTGTGTGCCGGGAGATTCCAGTTACCTCTCCCAACACTTCGGTGAAGCAGCGAGCCTAGGCCTTTTGGAAGCGAAAGGTAGCTGCAGGCAGGAGGTAGGGTTACATGCCATAAGCTCAACTCTCAGAAGTGGGTATGCATGGGAGGCAGATGTCTGCTACCCACTCGTACATGCGAGTGGGAACCTAGCTACACTCTGATGAAGAAGGACTTTGGAAATCGCTGTATTCGACTCAGATACACATGGGTTCAGGCACAACTATTCCACATGCTTTTCTCACAACCTTTCCCTGCCACTAACATGAGGACGTTAGCAGCTCCTTCTACAGTCAAGCAGGATGCGGGAGGGTTGTGCCCTGTCCTTAGCTCTCACAGGGAAGCATGCCTTGAAGCCAGCTGTCAACTAGCTGCATTCTTATGGCAGGGTGAAGGTAGCAGAATTCTGAGACAGGAGGTTCCCAGATTACCACTCTACTGCACCTGGAGATACCCTCCAGGTCTGCATTGTTAACTTGCGTCTCAGAAGCCTCTGGCAATCGTCTCTGGTGAAGACGTGCGAAACTCACTCTGCAGGCAGTGTGGAACTGTGAGGGACTGAGGGTGAGCTCAACTCTCAGAAGTAAGATGCTTTTGGACAGGCGTTTAGCTTCCTTCTCACGTATGGAACTTAGTATGTAGCACCAGTCTACCACAGGAATTACTAGGAAATCGCTGAATTGAGCTTGGAAGCACTCGTCTTGTGTGCCGGGAGATTCCAATTACCTCTCCCAACACTTCCGTCAAAGAGCGAGCCTAGGCCTTTTAGAATCGAAGGGAACCAGAGGCTGGATGTGGAGGGACAGGCAATCAGCTCAACACTCAGAAGTGTGTATGCATGAGAGGCAGATGTCTGCTACCCACTCTGACATGGGAGTTGGAACCTAGCTACAGTCTGATTGAAGTAGGCTATTGGAAATCGCTGTATTCAACTCAGATACACAGGAGTTCAGGCCCAATGCTTACACATGTTTTTCCCGCAACCTCTCTCAGCCACTAACATTAGGATGTTAGCAGATACGCCTACAGTCAGGCAGGATGAGGGAGGATTCTGCCCTGACCTCAGCACTCCGAGGGAAGCATGACTAGAAGCCAGCTCTCAACTAGGTGCATTCTTATGGCAGTGTGAAGGTAGCAGTATTCTGAGTCAGGAGGTTACTAGATTACCACTCTACTGCACCTGGAGATACCCTCCAGGTCTGCATTGTTAACTTGCGTCTCAGAAGCCTGTGGCAAACGTCTCTGGTGAAGACCTGCGAAACTCACTCTGCAGGCAGTGTGGAACTGTGAGGGACTGAGGGTGAGCTCAACTCTCAGAAGTAAGATGCTTTTGGACAAGGAGTTCAGCTACCTTCTCACGTATGGAACTTAATATGTAGCACAAGTCTACTACAGGAATTACTAGGAAATCGCTGCATTGAGCTTGGATGCACAAGTGTTGTGTGCCGGGAGATTCCAGTTACCTCTCCCAACACTTCCGTGAAACAGCGAGCTTAGGCCTTTTAGAAGCGAAGGGTACCAGCAGGCTGGATGGAGATGAACAGGCCATCAGCTCAACTCTCAGAAGTGTGTATGCATGGGAGGCAGATGAATGCTACCCACTCTGACATGGGAGTTGGAACCTAACTACACTCTGATTGAAGTAGGCCATTGGAAATCGCTGTATTCAACTCAGATACACAGGAGTTCAGGCCCAATGTTTACACATGCTTTCTCCAAAACCTCTCTCAGCCACTAACATTAGGATGTTAGCAGCTACGCCTACAGTCAGGCAGGATGCGTGAGGGTTCTGCCCTCTCCTCAGCACTCCCAGGAAAGCATGCCTAGAAGCCAGCTCTCAACTAGCTGCATTCTTATGACAGTGTGAAGGTAGCAGTATTCTGAGTAAGGAGGTTCCCAGATTACCACTCTACTGCACCTGGAGATACCCTCCAGGTCTGCATTGTTAACTTGCGTCTCAGAAGCCTCTGGCAAAAGTCTCTGGTGAAGACGTGGGAAACTCACTCTGCAGGCAGTGTGGAACTGTGAGGGACTGAGGGTGAGCTCAACTCTCAGCAGTAAGATGATTTTGGACAAGGCGTTCAGCTATCTTCTCACATATGGAACTTAGTATGTAGCACCAGTCTACCACAGGAATTACTAGGAAATCGCTTGATTGAGCTTGGAGGCACTCGTCTTGTGTGCCGGGAGATTCCAGTTACCTCTCCCAACACTTGCGTCAAGCAGCGAGCCTAGGCCTTTTGGAAGCGAAATGTAGCGGCAGGCAGGATGTAGGGTTACAGGCCATAAGCTCAACTCTCAGAAGTGTGTATGCATGGGAGGCAGATGTCTGCTACCCACTCGGACATGGGAGTTGGAACCTAGCTACACTCCTATTGAAGAAGGATGTTGGAAATCGCTGTATTCAACTCAGATACACAGGAGTTCAGGCCCAATGCTTACACATGTTTTTCCCGCAACCTCTCCCAGCCACTAACATTAGGATGTTATCAGATACGCCTACAGTCAGGCAGGATGAGGGAGGATTCTGCCCTGACCTCAGCACTCCGAGGGAAGCATGACTAGAAGCCAGCTCTCAACTAGGTGCATTCTTATGGCAGTGTGAAGGTAGCAGTATTCTGAGTCAGGAGGTTCCTAGATTACCACTCTACTGCACCTGGAGATACCCTCCAGGTCTGCATTGTTAACTTGCGTCTCAGAAGCCTCTGGCAATCGTCTCTGGTGAAGACGTGCGAAACTCACTCTGCAGGCAGTGTGGAACTGTGAGGGACTGAGGGTGAGCTCAACTCTCAGAAGTAAGATGTTTTTGGACAAGGGGTTCAACTATCTATTCACGTATGGAACTTAGTATGTAGCACCAGTCTACCCCAGGAATTACTAGGAAATCGCTTGATTGAGCTTGGAGGCACTCGTCTTGTGTGCCGGGGGATTCCAATTACCTCTCCCAACACTTGCGTCAAGCAGCGAGCCTAGGCCTTTTGGAAGCGAAAGGTAGCAGCAGAAAAGATGTAGGGTTACAGGCCATAAGCTCAACTCTCAGAAGTGTGTATGCATGGGAGGCAGATGTCTGCTACCCACTCGGACATGGGAGTTGGAACCTAGCTACACTCCTATTGAAGAAGGATGTTGGAAATCGCTGTCTTCAACTCAGATACACGGGAGTTCAGGCCCAATGCTTACACATGCTTTTCCCACAACCTATCCCAGCCACTAACAGAAGGAGGTTAGCAGGTACGTCTACAGTCAGGCAGGATACGGGAGGGTTCTGCCCTGTCCTCAGCTCTCACAGGGAAGCATGCCTAGAAGCCAGCTCTCAACTAGCTGCATTCTTATGACAGTGTGAAGGTAGCAGTATTCTTAGTAAAGAGGTTCCCAGATTACCACTCTACTGCACCTGGAGATACCCTCCAGGTCTGCATTGTTAACTTGCGTCTCAGAAGCCTGTGGCAAACGTCTCTGGTGAAGACCTGCGAAACTCACTCTGCAGGCAGTGTGGAACTGTGAGGGACTGAGGGTGAGCTCAACTCTCAGAAGTAAGATGCTTTTGGACAAGGAGTTCAGCTACCTTCTCACGTATGGAACTTAATATGTAGCACAAGTCTACTACAGGAATTACTAGGAAATCGCTGCATTGAGCTTGGATGCACAAGTGTTGTGTGCCGGGAGATTCCAGTTACCTCTCCCAACACTTCCGTGAAACAGCGAGTTTAGGCCTTTTAGAAGCGAAGGGTACCAGCAGGCTGGATGGAGATGAACAGGCCATCAGCTCAACTCTCAGAAGTGTGTATGCATGGGAGGCAGATGAATGCTACCCACTCTGACATGGGAGTTGGAACCTAGCTACACTCCTATTGAAGAAGGATGTTGGAAATCGCTGTATTCAACTCAGATACACAGGAGTTCAGGCCCAATGTTTACACATGCTTTCTCCAAAACCTCTCTCAGCCACTAACATTAGGATGTTAGCAGCTACGCCTACAGTCAGGCAGGATGCGTGAGGGTTCTGCCCTGTCCTCAGCACTCCCAGGAAAGCATGCCTAGAAGCCAGCTCTCAACTAGCTGCATTCTTATGGCAGTGTGAAGGTAGCGGTATTCTGAGTCAGGAGGTTCCAAGATTACCACTCTACTGCACCTGGAGATACCCTCCAGGTATACATTGTTAACTTGCATCTCAGAAGCCTCTGGCAAAAGTCTGTGGTGAAGACCTGCGAAACTCACTCTGCAGGCAGTGTGGAACTGTGAGGGACTGAGGATGAGCTCAACTCTCAGCAGTAAGATGATTTTGGACAAGGCGTTCAGCTACCTTCTCACATATGGAACTTAATATGTAGCACCAGTCTACCCCAGGAATTACTGGGAAATCGCTGGATTGAGCTTGGAGGCACTAGTCTTGTGTGCCTGGAGATTCCAGTTACCTCTCCCAACACTTCGGTGAAGCTGCTAGCCCAGGCCTTTTGGAAGCGAAAGGTAGCTGCAGGCAGGAGGTAGGGTTACATGCCATAAGCTCAACTTTCACAAGTGTGTATGCATGGGAGGCAGATGTCTGCTACCCACTCGGACATGCGAGTGGGAACCTAGCTACACTCTGATGAAGAAGGACTTTGGAAATCGCTGTATTCAACTCAGATACACGTGGGTTCAGGCACAACGATTCCACATGCTTTTCTCACAACCTTTCCCTGCCACTAACATGAGGACGTTAGCAGCTCCTTCTACAGTCAAGCAGGATGCGGGAGGGTTGTGCCCTGTCCTTAGCGCACTCAGGGAAGCATGCCTTGAAGCCAGCTGTCAACTAGCTGCATTCTTATGGCAGGGTCAAGGTAGCAGTATTCTGAGACAGGAGGTTCCCAGATTACCACTCTACTGCACCTGGAGATACCCTCCAGGTCTGCATTGTTAACTTGCGTCTCAGAAGCCTCTGGCAAACGTCTCTGGTGAAGACGTGCGAAACTCACTCTGCAGGCAGTGTGGAACTGTGAGGGACTGAGAGTAAGCTCAACTCTCAGAAGTAAGATGTTTTTGAACAAGGCGTTAAATTACCTACTCACGTATGGAACTTAGTATGTAGCACCAGTCTACCCCAGAAATTACTAGGAAATCGCTTGATTGAGTTTGGAGGCACTCGTCTTGTGTGCCGGAGGATTCCAATTACCTCTCCCAACACTTGCGTCAAGCAGCGAGCCTAGGCCTTTTGGAAGCGAAAGGTAGCAGCAGAAAGGATGTAGGGTTACAGGCCATAAGCTCAACTCTCAGAAGTGTGTATGCATGGGAGGCAGATGTCTGCTACCCACTCGGACATGGGAGTTGGAACCTAGCTACACTCCTATTGAAGAAGGATGTTGAAAATCGCTGTCTTCAACTCAGATACACGGGAGTTCAGGCCCAATGCTTACACATGCTTTTCCCACAACCTATCCCAGCCACTAACAGAAGGAGGTTAGCAGGTACGTCTACAGTCAGGCAGGATACGGGAGGGTTCTGCCCTGTCCTCAGCTCTCACAGGGAAGCATGCCTAGAAGCCAGCTCTCAACTAGCTGCATTCTTATGACAGTGTGAAGGTAGCAGTATTCTTAGTAAAGAGGTTCCCAGATTACCACTCTACTGCACCTGGAGATACCGTCCAGGTCTGCATTGTTAACTTGCGTCTCAGAGGCCTCTGGCAAAAGTCTCTGGTGAGGACGTGGGAAACTCACTCTGCAGGCAGTGTGGAACTGTTAGGGACTGATGGTGAGCTCAACTCTCAGCAGTAAGATGATTTTGGACAAGGCGTTCAGCTATCTTCTCACATATGGAACTTAGTATGTAGCACCAGTCTACCACAGGAATTACTAGGAAATCGCTTGATTGAGCTTGGAGGCACTCGTCTTGTGTGCCGGGAGATTCCAGTTACCTCTCCCAACACTTCGGTGAAGCAGCGAGCCTAGGCCTTTTGGAAGCGAAAGGTAGCTGCAGGCAGGAGGTAGGGTTACATGCCATAAGCTCAACTCTCAGAAGTGGGTATGCATGGGAGGCAGATGTCTGCTACCCACTCGTACATGCGAGTGGGAACCTAGCTACACTCTGATGAAGAAGGACTTTGGAAATCGCTGTATTCGACTCAGATACACATGGGTTCAGGCACAAATATTCCACATGCTTTTCTCACAACCTTTCCCTGCCACTAACATGAGGACGTTAGCAGCTCCTTCTACAGTCAAGCAGGATGCGGGAGGGTTGTGCCCTGTCCTTAGCTCTCACAGGGAAGCATGCCTTGAAGCCAGCTGTCAACTAGCTGCATTCTTATGGCAGGGGGAAGGTAGCAGAATTCTGAGACAGGAGGTTCCCAGATTACCACTCTACTGCACCTGGAGATACCCTCCAGGTCTGCATTGTTAACTTGCGTCTCAGAAGCCTCTGGCAATCGTCTCTGGTGAAGACGTGCGAAACTCACTCTGCAGGCAGTGTGGAACTGTGAGGGACTGAGGGTGAGCTCAACTCTCAGAAGTAAGATGCTTTTGGACAGGCGTTTAGCTTCCTTCTCACGTATGGAACTTAGTATGTAGCACCAGTCTACCACAGGAATTACTAGGAAATCGCTGAATTGAGCTTGGAAGCACTCGTCTTGTGTGCCGGGAGATTCCAATTACCTCTCCCAACACTTCCGTCAAAGAGCGAGCCTAGGCCTTTTAGAATCGAAGGGAACCAGAGGCTGGATGTGGAGGGACAGGCAATCAGCTCAACTCTCAGAAGTGTGTATGCATGAGAGGCAGATGTCTGCTACCCACTCTGACATGGGAGTTGGAACCTAGCTACAGTCTGATTGAAGTAGGCTATTGGAAATCGCTGTATTCAACTCAGATACACAGGAGTTCAGGCCCAATGCTTACACATGTTTTTCCCGCAACCTCTCTCAGCCACTAACATTAGGATGTTAGCAGATACGCCTACAGTCAGGCAGGATGAGGGAGGATTCTGCCCTGACCTCAGCACTCCGAGGGAAGCATGACTAGAAGCCAGCTCTCAACTAGGTGCATTCTTATGGCAGTGTGAAGGTAGCAGTATTCTGAGTCAGGAGGTTACTAGATTACCACTCTACTGCACCTGGAGATACCCTCCAGGTCTGCATTGTTAACTTGCGTCTCAGAAGCCTGTGGCAAACGTCTCTGGTGAAGACCTGCGAAACTCACTCTGCAGGCAGTGTGGAACTGTGAGGGACTGAGGGTGAGCTCAACTCTCAGAAGTAAGATGCTTTTGGACAAGGAGTTCAGCTACCTTCTCACGTATGGAACTTAATATGTAGCACAAGTCTACTACAGGAATTACTAGGAAATCGCTGCATTGAGCTTGGATGCACAAGTGTTGTGTGCCGGGAGATTCCAGTTACCTCTCCCAACACTTCCGTGAAACAGCGAGCTTAGGCCTTTTAGAAGCGAAGGGTACCAGCAGGCTGGATGGAGATGAACAGGCCATCAGCTCAACTCTCAGAAGTGTGTATGCATGGGAGGCAGATGAATGCTACCCACTCTGACATGGGAGTTGGAACCTAACTACACTCTGATTGAAGTAGGCCATTGGAAATCGCTGTATTCAACTCAGATACACAGGAGTTCAGGCCCAATTCTTACACATGCTTTTCCCACAACCTATCCCAGCCACTAACAGAAGGAGGTTAGCAGGTACGTCTACAGTCAGGCAGGATACGGGAGGGTTCTGCCCTGTCCTCAGCTCTCACAGGGAAGCATGCCTAGAAGCCAGCTCTCAACTAGCTGCATTCTTATGACAGTGTGAAGGTAGCAGTATTCTTAGTAAAGAGGTTCCCAGATTACCAATCTACTGCACCTGGAGATACCGTCCAGGTCTGCATTGTTAACTTGCGTCTCAGAGGCCTCTGGCAAAAGTCTCTCGTGAAGACGTGGGAAACTCAATCTGCAGGCAATGTGGAACTGTGAGGGACTGAGGGTGAGCTCAACTCTCAGCAGTAAGATGATTTTGGACAAGGCGTTCAGCTATCTTCTCACATATGGAACTTAGTATGTAGCACCAGTCTACCACAGGAATTACTAGGAAATCGCTTGATTGAGCTTGGAGGCACTCGTCTTGTGTGCCGGGAGATTCCAGTTACCTCTCCCAACACTTGCGTCAAGCAGCGAGCCTAGGCCTTTTGGAAGCGAAATGTAGCGGCAGGCAGGATGTAGGGTTACAGGCCATAAGCTCAACTCTCAGAAGTGTGTATGCATGGGAGGCAGATGTCTGCTACCCACTCGGACATGGGAGTTGGAACCTAGCTACACTCCTATTGAAGAAGGATGTTGGAAATCGCTGTATTCAACTCAGATACACAGGAGTTCAGGCCCAATGCTTACACATGTTTTTCCCGCAACCTCTCCCAGCCACTAACATTAGGATGTTATCAGATACGCCTACAGTCAGGCAGGATGAGGGAGGATTCTGCCCTGACCTCAGCACTCCGAGGGAAGCATGACTAGAAGCCAGCTCTCAACTAGGTGCATTCTTATGGCAGTGTGAAGGTAGCAGTATTCTGAGTCAGGAGGTTCCTAGATTACCACTCTACTGCACCTGGAGATACCCTCCAGGTCTGCATTGTTAACTTGCGTCTCAGAAGCCTCTGGCAATCGTCTCTGGTGAAGACGTGCGAAACTCACTCTGCAGGCAGTGTGGAACTGTGAGGGACTGAGGGTGAGCTCAACTCTCAGAAGTAAGATGTTTTTGGACAAGGGGTTCAACTATCTATTCACGTATGGAACTTAGTATGTAGCACCAGTCTACCCCAGGAATTACTAGGAAATCGCTTGATTGAGCTTGGAGGCACTCGTCTTGTGTGCCGGGGGATTCCAATTACCTCTCCCAACACTTGCGTCAAGCAGCGAGCCTAGGCCTTTTGGAAGCGAAAGGTAGCAGCAGAAAAGATGTAGGGTTACAGGCCATAAGCTCAACTCTCAGAAGTGTGTATGCATGGGAGGCAGATGTCTGCTACCCACTCGGACATGGGAGTTGGAACCTAGCTACACTCCTATTGAAGAAGGATGTTGGAAATCGCTGTCTTCAACTCAGATACACGGGAGTTCAGGCCCAATGCTTACACATGCTTTTCCCACAACCTATCCCAGCCACTAACAGAAGGAGGTTAGCAGGTACGTCTACAGTCAGGCAGGATACGGGAGGGTTCTGCCCTGTCCTCAGCTCTCACAGGGAAGCATGCCTAGAAGCCAGCTCTCAACTAGCTGCATTCTTATGACAGTGTGAAGGTAGCAGTATTCTTAGTAAAGAGGTTCCCAGATTACCACTCTACTGCACCTGGAGATACCCTCCAGGTCTGCATTGTTAACTTGCGTCTCAGAAGCCTGTGGCAAACGTCTCTGGTGAAGACCTGCGAAACTCACTCTGCAGGCAGTGTGGAACTGTGAGGGACTGAGGGTGAGCTCAACTCTCAGAAGTAAGATGCTTTTGGACAAGGAGTTCAGCTACCTTCTCACGTATGGAACTTAATATGTAGCACAAGTCTACCCCAGGAATTACTGGGAAATCGCTGGATTGAGCTTGGAGGCACTAGTCTTGTGTGCCTGGAGATTCCAGTTACCTCTCCCAACACTTCGGTGAAGCTGCTAGCCTAGGCCTTTTGGAAGCGAAAGGTAGCTGCAGGCAGGAGGTAGGGTTACATGCCATAAGCTCAACTTTCACAAGTGTGTATGCATGGGAGGCAGATGTCTGCTACCCACTCGGACATGCGAGTGGGAACCTAGCTACACTCTGATGAAGAAGGACTTTGGAAATCGCTGTATTCAACTCAGATACACGTGGGTTCAGGCACAACGATTCCACATGCTTTTCTCACAACCTTTCCCTGCCACTAACATGAGGACGTTAGCAGCTCCTTCTACAGTCAAGCAGGATGCGGGAGGGTTGTGCCCTGTCCTTAGCGCACTCAGGGAAGCATGCCTTGAAGCCAGCTGTCAACTAGCTGCATTCTTATGGCAGGGTCAAGGTAGCAGTATTCTGAGACAGGAGGTTCCCAGATTACCACTCTACTGCACCTGGAGATACCCTCCAGGTCTGCATTGTTAACTTGCGTCTCAGAAGCCTCTGGCAAACGTCTCTGGTGAAGACGTGCGAAACTCACTCTGCAGGCAGTGTGGAACTGTGAGGGACTGAGAGTAAGCTCAACTCTCAGAAGTAAGATGTTTTTGAACAAGGCGTTAAATTACCTACTCACGTATGGAACTTAGTATGTAGCACCAGTCTACCCCAGAAATTACTAGGAAATCGCTTGATTGAGTTTGGAGGCACTCGTCTTGTGTGCCGGAGGATTCCAATTACCTCTCCCAACACTTGCGTCAAGCAGCGAGCCTAGGCCTTTTGGAAGCGAAAGGTAGCAGCAGAAAGGATGTAGGGTTACAGGCCATAAGCTCAACTCTCAGAAGTGTGTATGCATGGGAGGCAGATGTCTGCTACCCACTCGGACATGGGAGTTGGAACCTAGCTACACTCCTATTGAAGAAGGATGTTGAAAATCGCTGTCTTCAACTCAGATACACGGGAGTTCAGGCCCAATGCTTACACATGCTTTTCCCACAACCTATCCCAGCCACTAACAGAAGGAGGTTAGCAGGTACGTCTACAGTCAGGCAGGATACGGGAGGGTTCTGCCCTGTCCTCAGCTCTCACAGGGAAGCATGCCTAGAAGCCAGCTCTCAACTAGCTGCATTCTTATGACAGTGTGAAGGTAGCAGTATTCTTAGTAAAGAGGTTCCCAGATTACCACTCTACTGCACCTGGAGATACCGTCCAGGTCTGCATTGTTAACTTGCGTCTCAGAGGCCTCTGGCAAAAGTCTCTGGTGAGGACGTGGGAAACTCACTCTGCAGGCAGTGTGGAACTGTTAGGGACTGATGGTGAGCTCAACTCTCAGCAGTAAGATGATTTTGGACAAGGCGTTCAGCTATCTTCTCACATATGGAACTTAGTATGTAGCACCAGTCTACCACAGGAATTACTAGGAAATCGCTTGATTGAGCTTGGAGGCACTCGTCTTGTGTGCCGGGAGATTCCAGTTACCTCTCCCAACACTTCGGTGAAGCAGCGAGCCTAGGCCTTTTGGAAGCGAAAGGTAGCTGCAGGCAGGAGGTAGGGTTACATGCCATAAGCTCAACTCTCAGAAGTGGGTATGCATGGGAGGCAGATGTCTGCTACCCACTCGTACATGCGAGTGGGAACCTAGCTACACTCTGATGAAGAAGGACTTTGGAAATCGCTGTATTCGACTCAGATACACATGGGTTCAGGCACAAATATTCCACATGCTTTTCTCACAACCTTTCCCTGCCACTAACATGAGGACGTTAGCAGCTCCTTCTACAGTCAAGCAGGATGCGGGAGGGTTGTGCCCTGTCCTTAGCTCTCACAGGGAAGCATGCCTTGAAGCCAGCTGTCAACTAGCTGCATTCTTATGGCAGGGGGAAGGTAGCAGAATTCTGAGACAGGAGGTTCCCAGATTACCACTCTACTGCACCTGGAGATACCCTCCAGGTCTGCATTGTTAACTTGCGTCTCAGAAGCCTCTGGCAATCGTCTCTGGTGAAGACGTGCGAAACTCACTCTGCAGGCAGTGTGGAACTGTGAGGGACTGAGGGTGAGCTCAACTCTCAGAAGTAAGATGCTTTTGGACAGGCGTTTAGCTTCCTTCTCACGTATGGAACTTAGTATGTAGCACCAGTCTACCACAGGAATTACTAGGAAATCGCTGAATTGAGCTTGGAAGCACTCGTCTTGTGTGCCGGGAGATTCCAATTACCTCTCCCAACACTTCCGTCAAAGAGCGAGCCTAGGCCTTTTAGAATCGAAGGGAACCAGAGGCTGGATGTGGAGGGACAGGCAATCAGCTCAACTCTCAGAAGTGTGTATGCATGA
Organism: Canis lupus baileyi; assembly: GCF_048164855.1. NCBI lineage: Eukaryota > Metazoa > Chordata > Mammalia > Carnivora > Canidae > Canis > Canis lupus. Next base: position 50,927 of record NW_027326480.1, read on the forward strand.
GAGGCAGATGTCTGCTACCCACTCTGACATGGGAGTTGGAACCTAGCTACAGTCTGATTGAAGTAGGCTATTGGAAATCGCTGTATTCAACTCAGATACACAGGAGTTCAGGCCCAATGCTTACACATGTTTTTCCCGCAACCTCTCTCAGCCACTAACATTAGGATGTTAGCAGATACGCCTACAGTCAGGCAGGATGAGGGAGGATTCTGCCCTGACCTCAGCACTCCGAGGGAAGCATGACTAGAAGCCAGCTCTCAACTAGGTGCATTCTTATGGCAGTGTGAAGGTAGCAGTATTCTGAGTCAGGAGGTTACTAGATTACCACTCTACTGCACCTGGAGATACCCTCCAGGTCTGCATTGTTAACTTGCGTCTCAGAAGCCTGTGGCAAACGTCTCTGGTGAAGACCTGCGAAACTCACTCTGCAGGCAGTGTGGAACTGTGAGGGACTGAGGGTGAGCTCAACTCTCAGAAGTAAGATGCTTTTGGACAAGGAGTTCAGCTACCTTCTCACGTATGGAACTTAATATGTAGCACAAGTCTACTACAGGAATTACTAGGAAATCGCTGCATTGAGCTTGGATGCACAAGTGTTGTGTGCCGGGAGATTCCAGTTACCTCTCCCAACACTTCCGTGAAACAGCGAGCTTAGGCCTTTTAGAAGCGAAGGGTACCAGCAGGCTGGATGGAGATGAACAGGCCATCAGCTCAACTCTCAGAAGTGTGTATGCATGGGAGGCAGATGAATGCTACCCACTCTGACATGGGAGTTGGAACCTAACTACACTCTGATTGAAGTAGGCCATTGGAAATCGCTGTATTCAACTCAGATACACAGGAGTTCAGGCCCAATTCTTACACATGCTTTTCCCACAACCTATCCCAGCCACTAACAGAAGGAGGTTAGCAGGTACGTCTACAGTCAGGCAGGATACGGGAGGGTTCTGCCCTGTCCTCAGCTCTCACAGGGAAGCATGCCTAGAAGCCAGCTCTCAACTAGCTGCATTCTTATGACAGTGTGAAGGTAGCAGTATTCTTAGTAAAGAGGTTCCCAGATTACCAATCTACTGCACCTGGAGATACCGTCCAGGTCTGCATTGTTAACTTGCGTCTCAGAGGCCTCTGGCAAAAGTCTCTCGTGAAGACGTGGGAAACTCACTCTGCAGGCAATGTGGAACTGTGAGGGACTGAGGGTGAGCTCAACTCTCAGCAGTAAGATGATTTTGGACAAGGCGTTCAGCTATCTTCTCACATATGGAACTTAGTATGTAGCACCAGTCTACCACAGGAATTACTAGGAAATCGCTTGATTGAGCTTGGAGGCACTCGTCTTGTGTGCCGGGAGATTCCAGTTACCTCTCCCAACACTTGCGTCAAGCAGCGAGCCTAGGCCTTTTGGAAGCGAAATGTAGCGGCAGGCAGGATGTAGGGTTACAGGCCATAAGCTCAACTCTCAGAAGTGTGTATGCATGGGAGGCAGATGTCTGCTACCCACTCGGACATGGGAGTTGGAACCTAGCTACACTCCTATTGAAGAAGGATGTTGGAAATCGCTGTATTCAACTCAGATACACAGGAGTTCAGGCCCAATGCTTACACATGTTTTTCCCGCAACCTCTCCCAGCCACTAACATTAGGATGTTATCAGATACGCCTACAGTCAGGCAGGATGAGGGAGGATTCTGCCCTGACCTCAGCACTCCGAGGGAAGCATGACTAGAAGCCAGCTCTCAACTAGGTGCATTCTTATGGCAGTGTGAAGGTAGCAGTATTCTGAGTCAGGAGGTTCCTAGATTACCACTCTACTGCACCTGGAGATACCCTCCAGGTCTGCATTGTTAACTTGCGTCTCAGAAGCCTCTGGCAATCGTCTCTGGTGAAGACGTGCGAAACTCACTCTGCAGGCAGTGTGGAACTGTGAGGGACTGAGGGTGAGCTCAACTCTCAGAAGTAAGATGCTTTTGGACAGGCGTTTAGCTTCCTTCTCACGTATGGAACTTAGTATGTAGCACCAGTCTACCACAGGAATTACTAGGAAATCGCTGAATTGAGCTTGGAAGCACTCGTCTTGTGTGCCGGGAGATTCCAATTACCTCTCCCAACACTTCCGTCAAACAGCGAGCCTAGGCCTTTTAGAATCGAAGGGTACCAGAGGCTGGATGTGGAGGGACAGGCAATCAGCTCAACTCTCAGAAGTGTGTATGCATGAGAGGCAGAGGTCTGCTACCCACTCTGACATGGGAGTTGGAACCTAGCTACAGTCTGATTGAAGTAGGCTATTGGAAATCGCTGTATTCAACTCAGATACACAGGAGTTCAGGCCCAATGTTTACACATGCTTTCTCAAAACCTCTCTCAGCCACTAACATTAGGATGTTAGCAGCTACGCCTACAGTCAGGCAGGATGCGTGAGGGTTCTGCCCTGTCCTCAGCACTCCCAGGAAAGCATGCCTAGAAGCCAGCTCTCAACTAGCTGCATTCTTATGGCAGTGTGAAGGTAGCAGTATTCTGAGTCAGGAGGTTCCAAGATTACCACTCTACTGCACCTGGAGATACCCTCCAGGTCTACCTTGTGAACTTGCATCTCAGAAGCCTCTGGCAAAAGTCTGTGGTGAAGACCTGCGAAACTCACTCTGCAGGCAGTGTGGAACTGTGAGGGACTGAGGGTGAGCTCAACTCTCAGCAGTAAGATGATTTTGGACAAGGCGTTCAGCTACCTTCTCACATATGGAACTTAGTATGTAGCACCTGTCTGCCCCAGGAATTACTGGGAAATCGCTGGATTGAGCTTGGAGGCACTAGTCTTGTGTGCCGGGAGATTCCAGTTACCTCTCCCAACACTTCGGTGAAGCAGCGAGTCTAGGCCTTTTGGAAGCGAAAGGTAGCTGCAGGCAGGTGGTAGGGATACAGGCCATAAGCTCAACTCTCAAAAGTGGGTATGCATGGGAGGCAGATGTCTGCTACCCACTCGTACATGCGAGTGGGAACCTAGCTACACTCTGATGAAGAAGGATTTTGGAAGTCACTGTATTCAACTCAGATACACGTGGGTTCAGGCACTACGATTCCACATGCTTTTCTCACAACCTTTCCCTGCCACTAACATGAGGACGTTAGCAGCTCCTTCTACAGTCAAGCAGGATGCGTGAGGGTTCTGCCCTGTCCTTAGCTCTCACAGGGAAGCATGCCTTGAAGCCAGCTGTCAACTAGCTTGATTCTTATGGCAGGGTGAAGGTAGCAGTATTCTGAGACAGGAGGTTCCCAGATTACCACTCTACTGCACCTGGAGATACCCTCCAGGTCTGCATTGTTAACTTGCGTCTCAGAAGCCTCTGGCAAACGTCTCTGGTGAAGACGTGGGAAACTCACTCTGCAGGCAGTGTGGAACTGTGAGGGACTGAGGATGAGCTCAACTCTCAGCAGTAAGATGATTTTGGACAAGGCGTTCAGCTACCTTCTCACATATGGAACTTAGTATGTAGCACCAGTCTACCCCAGGAATTACTGGGAAATCGCTGGATTGAGCTTGGAGGCACTAGTCTTGTGTGCCTGGAGATTCCAGTTACCTCTCCCAACACTTCGGTGAAGCTGCTAGCCTAGGCCTTTTGGAAGCGAAAGGTAGCTGCAGGCAGGAGGTAGGGTTACATGCCATAAGCTCAACTCTCAGAAGTGTGTATGCAATGGAGGCAGATGTCTGCTACCCACTCGTACATGCGAGTGGGAACCTAGCTACACTCTGATGAAGAAGGACTTTGGAAATCGCTGTATTCAACTCAGATACACGTGGGTTCAGGCACAACGATTCCACATGCTTTTCTCACAACCTTTCCCTGCCACTAACATGAGGACGTTAGCAGCTCCTTCTACAGTCAAGCAGGATGCGGGAGGGTTGTGCCCTGTCCTTAGCGCACACAGGGAAGCATGCCTTGAAGCCAGCTGTCAACTAGCTGCATTCTTATGGCAGGGTCAAGGTAGCAGTATTCTGAGACAGGAGGTTCCCAGATTACCACTCTACTGCACCTGGAGATACCCTCCAGGTCTGCATTGTTAACTTGCGTCTCAGAAGCCTCTGGCAAACGTCTCTGGTGAAGACGTGCGAAACTCACTCTGCAGGCAGTGTGGAACTGTGAGGGACTGAGAGTGAGCTCAACTCTCAGAAGTAAGATGTTTTTGAACAAGGCGTTAAATTACCTACTCACGTATGGAACTTAGTATGTAGCACCAGTCTACCCCAGAAATTACTAGGAAATCGCTTGATTGAGTTTGGAGGCACTCGTCTTGTGTGCCGGGGGATTCCAATTACCTCTCCCAACACTTGCGTCAAGCAGCGAGCCTAGGCCTTTTGGAAGCGAAAGGTAGCAGCAGAAAGGATGTAGGGTTACAGGCCATAAGCTCAACTCTCAGAAGTGTGTATGCATGGGAGGCAGATGTCTGCTACCCAGTCGGACATGGGAGTTGGAACCTAGCTACACTCCTATTGAAGAAGGATGTTGGAAATCGCTGTCTTCAACTCAGATACACGGGAGTTCAGGCCCAATTCTTACACATGCTTTTCCCACAACCTATCCCAGCCACTAACAGAAGGAGGTTAGCAGGTACGTCTACAGTCAGGCAGGATACGGGAGGGTTCTGCCCTGTCCTCAGCTCTCACAGGGAAGCATGCCTAGAAGCCAGCTCTCAACTAGCTGCATTCTTATGACAGTGTGAAGGTAGCAGTATTCTTAGTAAAGAGGTTCCCAGATTACCAATCTACTGCACCTGGAGATACCGTCCAGGTCTGCATTGTTAACTTGCGTCTCAGAGGCCTCTGGCAAAAGTCTCTCGTGAAGACGTGGGAAACTCACTCTGCAGGCAGTGTGGAACTGTGAGGGACTGAGGGTGAGCTCAACTCTCAGCAGTAAGATGATTTTGGACAAGGCGTTCAGCTATCTTCTCACATATGGAACTTAGTATGTAGCACCAGTCTACCACAGGAATTACTAGGAAATCGCTTGATTGAGCTTGGAGGCACTCGTCTTGTGTGCCGGGAGATTCCAGTTACCTCTCCCAACACTTGCGTCAAGCAGCGAGCCTAGGCCTTTTGGAAGCGAAATGTAGCGGCAGGCAGGATGTAGGGTTACAGGCCATAAGCTCAACTCTCAGAAGTGTGTATGCATGGGAGGCAGATGTCTGCTACCCACTCGGACATGGGAGTTGGAACCTAGCTACACTCCTATTGAAGAAGGATGTTGGAAATCGCTGTATTCAACTCAGATACACAGGAGTTCAGGCCCAATGCTTACACATGCTTTTCCCGCAACCTCTCTCAGCCACTAACATTAGGATGTTAGCAACCACGCCATAGGCAGGCAGGATGCAGGAGGGTTCTGCCCTCTCCTCAGCACTCCCAGGGAAGCATGCCTAGAAGCCCCCTCTCAACTAGCTGCATTCTTATGGCAGTGTGAAGGTAGCAGTATTCTGAGTCAGGAGGTTCCAAGATTACCACTCTACTGCACCTGGAGATACCCTCCAGGTCTGCATTGTTAACTTGCGTCTCAGAAGCCTGTGGCAAACGTCTCTGGTGAAGACCTGCGAAACTCACTCTGCAGGCAGTGTGGAACTTGAGGGACTGAGGGTGAGCTCAACTCTCAGAAGTAAGATGCTTTTGGACAAGGCGTTCAGCTTCCTTCTCACTTATGGAACTTAGTATGTACCACCAGTCTACCACAGGAATTACTAGCAAATCGTTGGATTGAGCTTGGAGGCCCTAGTCTTGTGTGCCGGGATATTCCAATTACCTCTCCCAACACTTCCGTCAAACAGCGAGCCTAGGCCTTTTAGAAGCGAAGGGTACCAGCAGGCTGGATGTGGAGGGACAGGCCATCAGCTCAACTCTCAGAAGTGTGTATGCATGGGAGGCAGATGTCTGCTCCCCATTCTGATATGGTAGTTGGAACCTAGCTACACTCTGATTGAAAATGCAATTGGAAATCGCTGTATTCAACTCAGATACACAGGAGTTCAGGCCCAATGTTTACACATGCTTTCTCCAAAACCTCTCTCAGCCACTAACATTAGGATGTTAGCAGCTACGCCTACAGTCAGGCAGGATGCGGGAGGGTTCTGCCCTGTCCTCAGCACTCCCAGGAAAGCATGCCTAGAAGCCAGTTTTCAACTAGCTGCATTCTTATGGCAGTGTGAAGGTAGCAGTATTCTGAGTCAGGAGGTTCCAAGATTTCCACTCTACTGCACCTGGAGATACCCTCCAGGTCTACATTGTTAACTTGCATCTCAGAAGCCTCTGGCAAAAGTCTGTGGTGAAGACCTGCGAAACTCACTCTGCAGGCAGTGTGGAACTGTGAGGGACTGAGGATGAGCTCAACTCTCAGCAGTAAGATGATTTTGGACAAGGCGTTCAGCTACCTTCTCACATATGGAACTTAGTATGTAGCACCAGTCTACCCCAGGAATTACTGGGAAATCGCTGGATTGAGCTTGGAGGCACTAGTCTTGTGTGCCTGGAGATTCCAGTTACCTCTCCCAACACTTCGGTGAAGCTGCTAGCCTAGGCCTTTTAGAATCGAAGGGTACCAGAGGCTGGATGTGGAGGGACAGGCAATCAGCTCAACTCTCAGAAGTGTGTATGCATGAGAGGCAGATGTCTGCTACCCACTCTGACATGGGAGTTGGAACCTAGCTACAGTCTGATTGAAGTAGGCTATTGGAAATCGCTGTATTCAACTCAGATACACAGGAGTTCAGGCCCAATGTTTACACATGCTTTCTCAAAACCTCTCTCAGCCACTAACATTAGGATGTTAGCAGCTACGCCTACAGTCAGGCAGGATGCGTGAGGGTTCTGCCCTGTCCTCAGCACTCCCAGGAAAGCATGCCTAGAAGCCAGCTCTCAACTAGCTGCATTCTTATGGCAGTGTGAAGGTAGCAGTATTCTGAGTCAGGAGGTTCCAAGATTACCACTCTACTGCACCTGGAGATACCCTCCAGGTCTACCTTGTTAACTTGCATCTCAGAAGCCTCTGGCAAAAGTCTGTGGTGAAGACCTGCGAAACTCACTCTGCAGGCAGTGTGGAACTGTGAGGGACTGAGGGTGAGCTCAACTCTCAGCAGTAAGATGATTTTGGACAAGGCGTTCAGCTACCTTCTCACATATGGAACTTAGTATGTAGCACCTGTCTGCCCCAGGAATTACTGGGAAATCGCTGGATTGAGCTTGGAGGCACTAGTCTTGTGTGCCGGGAGATTCCAGTTACCTCTCCCAACACTTCGGTGAAGCAGCGAGTCTAGGCCTTTTGGAAGCGAAAGGTAGCTGCAGGCAGGTGGTAGGGATACAGGCCATAAGCTCAACTCTCAAAAGTGGGTATGCATGGGAGGCAGATGTCTGCTACCCACTCGTACATGCGAGTGGGAACCTAGCTACACTCTGATGAAGAAGGATTTTGGAAGTCACTGTATTCAACTCAGATACACGTGGGTTCAGGCACTACGATTCCACATGCTTTTCTCACAACCTTTCCCTGCCACTAACATGAGGACGTTAGCAGCTCCTTCTACAGTCAAGCAGGATGCGTGAGGGTTCTGCCCTGTCCTTAGCTCTCACAGGGAAGCATGCCTTGAAGCCAGCTGTCAACTAGCTTGATTCTTATGGCAGGGTGAAGGTAGCAGTATTCTGAGACAGGAGGTTCCCAGATTACCACTCTACTGCACCTGGAGATACCCTCCAGGTCTGCATTGTTAACTTGCGTCTCAGAAGCCTCTGGCAAACGTCTCTGGTGAAGACGTGGGAAACTCACTCTGCAGGCAGTGTGGAACTGTGAGGGACTGAGGATGAGCTCAACTCTCAGCAGTAAGATGATTTTGGACAAGGCGTTCAGCTACCTTCTCACATATGGAACTTAGTATGTAGCACCAGTCTACCCCAGGAATTACTGGGAAATCGCTGGATTGAGCTTGGAGGCACTAGTCTTGTGTGCCTGGAGATTCCAGTTACCTCTCCCAACACTTCGGTGAAGCTGCTAGCCTAGGCCTTTTGGAAGCGAAAGGTAGCTGCAGGCAGGAGGTAGGGTTACATGCCATAAGCTCAACTCTCAGAAGTGTGTATGCAATGGAGGCAGATGTCTGCTACCCACTCGTACATGCGAGTGGGAACCTAGCTACACTCTGATGAAGAAGGACTTTGGAAATCGCTGTATTCAACTCAGATACACGTGGGTTCAGGCACAACGATTCCACATGCTTTTCTCACAACCTTTCCCTGCCACTAACATGAGGACGTTAGCAGCTCCTTCTACAGTCAAGCAGGATGCGGGAGGGTTGTGCCCTGTCCTTAGCGCACACAGGGAAGCATGCCTTGAAGCCAGCTGTCAACTAGCTGCATTCTTATGGCAGGGTCAAGGTAGCAGTATTCTGAGACAGGAGGTTCCCAGATTACCACTCTACTGCACCTGGAGATACCCTCCAGGTCTGCATTGTTAACTTGCGTCTCAGAAGCCTCTGGCAAACGTCTCTGGTGAAGACGTGCGAAACTCACTCTGCAGGCAGTGTGGAACTGTGAGGGACTGAGAGTGAGCTCAACTCTCAGAAGTAAGATGTTTTTGAACAAGGCGTTAAATTACCTACTCACGTATGGAACTTAGTATGTAGCACCAGTCTACCCCAGAAATTACTAGGAAATCGCTTGATTGAGTTTGGAGGCACTCGTCTTGTGTGCCGGGGGATTCCAATTACCTCTCCCAACACTTGCGTCAAGCAGCGAGCCTAGGCCTTTTGGAAGCGAAAGGTAGCAGCAGAAAGGATGTAGGGTTACAGGCCATAAGCTCAACTCTCAGAAGTGTGTATGCATGGGAGGCAGATGTCTGCTACCCAGTCGGACATGGGAGTTGGAACCTAGCTACACTCCTATTGAAGAAGGATGTTGGAAATCGCTGTCTTCAACTCAGATACACGGGAGTTCAGGCCCAATTCTTACACATGCTTTTCCCACAACCTATCCCAGCCACTAACAGAAGGAGGTTAGCAGGTACGTCTACAGTCAGGCAGGATACGGGAGGGTTCTGCCCTGTCCTCAGCTCTCACAGGGAAGCATGCCTAGAAGCCAGCTCTCAACTAGCTGCATTCTTATGACAGTGTGAAGGTAGCAGTATTCTTAGTAAAGAGGTTCCCAGATTACCAATCTACTGCACCTGGAGATACCGTCCAGGTCTGCATTGTTAACTTGCGTCTCAGAGGCCTCTGGCAAAAGTCTCTCGTGAAGACGTGGGAAACTCACTCTGCAGGCAGTGTGGAACTGTGAGGGACTGAGGGTGAGCTCAACTCTCAGCAGTAAGATGATTTTGGACAAGGCGTTCAGCTATCTTCTCACATATGGAACTTAGTATGTAGCACCAGTCTACCACAGGAATTACTAGGAAATCGCTTGATTGAGCTTGGAGGCACTCGTCTTGTGTGCCGGGAGATTCCAGTTACCTCTCCCAACACTTGCGTCAAGCAGCGAGCCTAGGCCTTTTGGAAGCGAAATGTAGCGGCAGGCAGGATGTAGGGTTACAGGCCATAAGCTCAACTCTCAGAAGTGTGTATGCATGGGAGGCAGATGTCTGCTACCCACTCGGACATGGGAGTTGGAACCTAGCTACACTCCTATTGAAGAAGGATGTTGGAAATCGCTGTATTCAACTCAGATACACAGGAGTCCAGGCCCAATGCTTACACATGCTTTTCCCGCAACCTCTCTCAGCCACTAACATTAGGATGTTAGCAACCACGCCATAGGCAGGCAGGATGCAGGAGGGTTCTGCCCTCTCCTCAGCACTCCCAGGGAAGCATGCCTAGAAGCCCCCTCTCAACTAGCTGCATTCTTATGGCAGTGTGAAGGTAGCAGTATTCTGAGTCAGGAGGTTCCAAGATTACCACTCTACTGCACCTGGAGATACCCTCCAGGTCTGCATTGTTAACTTGCGTCTCAGAAGCCTGTGGCAAACGTCTCTGGTGAAGACCTGCGAAACTCACTCTGCAGGCAGTGTGGAACTTGAGGGACTGAGGGTGAGCTCAACTCTCAGAAGTAAGATGCTTTTGGACAAGGCGTTCAGCTTCCTTCTCACTTATGGAACTTAGTATGTACCACCAGTCTACCACAGGAATTACTAGCAAATCGTTGGATTGAGCTTGGAGGCCCTAGTCTTGTGTGCCGGGATATTCCAATTACCTCTCCCAACACTTCCGTCAAACAGCGAGCCTAGGCCTTTTAGAAGCGAAGGGTACCAGCAGGCTGGATGTGGAGGGACAGGCCATCAGCTCAACTCTCAGAAGTGTGTATGCATGGGAGGCAGATGTCTGCTCCCCATTCTGATATGGTAGTTGGAACCTAGCTACACTCTGATTGAAAATGCAATTGGAAATCGCTGTATTCAACTCAGATACACAGGAGTTCAGGCCCAATGTTTACACATGCTTTCTCCAAAACCTCTCTCAGCCACTAACATTAGGATGTTAGCAGCTACGCCTACAGTCAGGCAGGATGCGGGAGGGTTCTGCCCTGTCCTCAGCACTCCCAGGAAAGCATGCCTAGAAGCCAGTTTTCAACTAGCTGCATTCTTATGGCAGTGTGAAGGTAGCAGTATTATGAGTCAGGAGGTTCCAAGATTTCCACTCTACTGCACCTGGAGATACCCTCCAGGTCTACATTGTTAACTTGCATCTCAGAAGCCTCTGGCAAAAGTCTGTGGTGAAGACCTGCGAAACTCACTCTGCAGGCAGTGTGGAACTGTGAGGGACTGAGGATGAGCTCAACTCTCAGCAGTAAGATGATTTTGGACAAGGCGTTCAGCTACCTTCTCACATATGGAACTTAGTATGTAGCACCAGTCTACCCCAGGAATTACTGGGAAATCGCTGGATTGAGCTTGGAGGCACTAGTCTTGTGTGCCTGGAGATTCCAGTTACCTCTCCCAACACTTCGGTGAAGCTGCTAGCCTAGGCCTTTTGGAAGCGAAAGGTAGCTGCAGGCAGGAGGTAGGGTTACATGCCATAAGCTCAACTCTCAGAAGTGTGTATGCAATGGAGGCAGATGTCTGCTACCCACTCGTACATGCGAGTGGGAACCTAGCTACACTCTGATGAAGAAGGACTTTGGAAATCGCTGTATTCAACTCAGATACACGTGGGTTCAGGCACAACGATTCCACATGCTTTTCTCACAACCTTTCCCTGCCACTAACATGAGGACGTTAGCAGCTCCTTCTACAGTCAAGCAGGATGCGGGAGGGTTGTGCCCTGTCCTTAGCGCACACAGGGAAGCATGCCTTGAAGCCAGCTGTCAACTAGCTGCATTCTTATGGCAGGGTCAAGGTAGCAGTATTCTGAGACAGGAGGTTCCCAGATTACCACTCTACTGCACCTGGAGATACCCTCCAGGTCTGCATTGTTAACTTGCGTCTCAGAAGCCTCTGGCAAACGTCTCTGGTGAAGACGTGCGAAACTCACTCTGCAGGCAGTGTGGAACTGTGAGGGACTGAGAGTGAGCTCAACTCTCAGAAGTAAGATGTTTTTGAACAAGGCGTTAAATTACCTACTCACGTATGGAACTTAGTATGTAGCACCAGTCTACCCCAGAAATTACTAGGAAATCGCTTGATTGAGTTTGGAGGCACTCGTCTTGTGTGCCGGGGGATTCCAATTACCTCTCCCAACACTTGCGTCAAGCAGCGAGCCTAGGCCTTTTGGAAGCGAAAGGTAGCAGCAGAAAGGATGTAGGGTTACAGGCCATAAGCTCAACTCTCAGAAGTGTGTATGCATGGGAGGCAGATGTCTGCTACCCACTCGGACATGGGAGTTGGAACCTAGCTACACTCCTATTGAAGAAGGATGTTGGAAATCGCTGTCTTCAACTCAGATACACGGGAGTTCAGGCCCAATGCTTACACATGCTTTTCCCACAACCTATCCCAGCCACTAACAGAAGGAGATTAGCAGGTACGTCTACAGTCAGGCAGGATACGGGAGGGTTCTGCCCTGTCCTCAGCTCTCACAGGGAAGCATGCCTAGAAGCCAGCTCTCAACTAGCTGCATTCTTATGACAGTGTGAAGGTAGCAGTATTCTTAGTAAAGAGGTTCCCAGATTACCACTCTACTGCACCTGGAGATACCGTCCAGGTCTGCATTGATAACTTGCGTCTCAGAGGCCTCTGGCAAAAGTCTCTGGTGAAGACGTGGGAAACTCACTCTGCAGGCAGTGTGGAACTGTTAGGGACTGAGGGTGAGCTCAACTCTCAGCAGTAAGATGATTTTGGACAAAGCGTTCAGCTACCTTCTCACATATGGAACTTAGTATGTAGCACCAGTCTACCACAGGAATTACTAGGAAATCGCTGAATTGAGCTTGGAGGCACTCGTCTTGTGTGCCGGGAGATTCCAATTACCTCTCCCAACACTTCCGTCAAACAGCGAGCCTAGGCCTTTTAGAATCGAAGGGTACCAGAGGCTGGATGTGGAGGGACAGGCAATCAGCTCAACTCTCAGAAGTGTGTATGCATGAGAGGCAGATGTCTGCTACCCACTCTGACATGGGAGTTGGAACCTAGCTACAGTCTGATTGAAGTAGGCTATTGGAAATCGCTGTATTCAACTCAGATACACAGGAGTTCAGGCCCAATGTTTACACATGCTTTCTCAAAACCTCTCTCAGCCACTAACATTAGGATGTTAGCAGCTACGCCTACAGTCAGGCAGGATGCGTGAGGGTTCTGCCCTGTCCTCAGCACTCCCAGGAAAGCATGCCTAGAAGCCAGCTCTCAACTAGCTGCATTCTTATGGCAGTGTGAAGGTAGCAGTATTCTGAGTCAGGAGGTTCCAAGATTACCACTCTACTGCACCTGGAGATACCCTCCAGGTCTACCTTGTTAACTTGCATCTCAGAAGCCTCTGGCAAAAGTCTGTGGTGAAGACCTGCGAAACTCACTCTGCAGGCAGTGTGGAACTGTGAGGGACTGAGGGTGAGCTCAACTCTCAGCAGTAAGATGATTTTGGACAAGGCGTTCAGCTACCTTCTCACATATGGAACTTAGTATGTAGCACCTGTCTGCCCCAGGAATTACTGGGAAATCGCTGGATTGAGCTTGGAGGCACTAGTCTTGTGTGCCGGGAGATTCCAGTTACCTCTCCCAACACTTCGGTGAAGCAGCGAGTCTAGGCCTTTTGGAAGCGAAAGGTAGCTGCAGGCAGGTGGTAGGGATACAGGCCATAAGCTCAACTCTCAAAAGTGGGTATGCATGGGAGGCAGATGTCTGCTACCCACTCGTACATGCGAGTGGGAACCTAGCTACACTCTGATGAAGAAGGATTTTGGAAGTCACTGTATTCAACTCAGATACACGTGGGTTCAGGCACTACGATTCCACATGCTTTTCTCACAACCTTTCCCTGCCACTAACATGAGGACGTTAGCAGCTCCTTCTACAGTCAAGCAGGATGCGTGAGGGTTCTGCCCTGTCCTTAGCTCTCACAGGGAAGCATGCCTTGAAGCCAGCTGTCAACTAGCTTGATTCTTATGGCAGGGTGAAGGTAGCAGTATTCTGAGACAGGAGGTTCCCAGATTACCACTCTACTGCACCTGGAGATACCCTCCAGGTCTGCATTGTTAACTTGCGTCTCAGAAGCCTCTGGCAAACGTCTCTGGTGAAGACGTGGGAAACTCACTCTGCAGGCAGTGTGGAACTGTGAGGGACTGAGGATGAGCTCAACTCTCAGCAGTAAGATGATTTTGGACAAGGCGTTCAGCTACCTTCTCACATATGGAACTTAGTATGTAGCACCAGTCTACCCCAGGAATTACTGGGAAATCGCTGGATTGAGCTTGGAGGCACTAGTCTTGTGTGCCTGGAGATTCCAGTTACCTCTCCCAACACTTCGGTGAAGCTGCTAGCCTAGGCCTTTTGGAAGCGAAAGGTAGCTGCAGGCAGGAGGTAGGGTTACATGCCATAAGCTCAACTCTCAGAAGTGTGTATGCAATGGAGGCAGATGTCTGCTACCCACTCGTACATGCGAGTGGGAACCTAGCTACACTCTGATGAAGAAGGACTTTGGAAATCGCTGTATTCAACTCAGATACACGTGGGTTCAGGCACAACGATTCCACATGCTTTTCTCACAACCTTTCCCTGCCACTAACATGAGGACGTTAGCAGCTCCTTCTACAGTCAAGCAGGATGCGGGAGGGTTGTGCCCTGTCCTTAGCGCACACAGGGAAGCATGCCTTGAAGCCAGCTGTCAACTAGCTGCATTCTTATGGCAGGGTCAAGGTAGCAGTATTCTGAGACAGGAGGTTCCCAGATTACCACTCTACTGCACCTGGAGATACCCTCCAGGTCTGCATTGTTAACTTGCGTCTCAGAAGCCTCTGGCAAACGTCTCTGGTGAAGACGTGCGAAACTCACTCTGCAGGCAGTGTGGAACTGTGAGGGACTGAGAGTGAGCTCAACTCTCAGAAGTAAGATGTTTTTGAACAAGGCGTTAAATTACCTACTCACGTATGGAACTTAGTATGTAGCACCAGTCTACCCCAGAAATTACTAGGAAATCGCTTGATTGAGTTTGGAGGCACTCGTCTTGTGTGCCGGGGGATTCCAATTACCTCTCCCAACACTTGCGTCAAGCAGCGAGCCTAGGCCTTTTGGAAGCGAAAGGTAGCAGCAGAAAGGATGTAGGGTTACAGGCCATAAGCTCAACTCTCAGAAGTGTGTATGCATGGGAGGCAGATGTCTGCTACCCACTCGGACATGGGAGTTGGAACCTAGCTACACTCCTATTGAAGAAGGATGTTGGAAATCGCTGTCTTCAACTCAGATACACGGGAGTTCAGGCCCAATTCTTACACATGCTTTTCCCACAACCTATCCCAGCCACTAACAGAAGGAGGTTAGCAGGTACGTCTACAGTCAGGCAGGATACGGGAGGGTTCTGCCCTGTCCTCAGCTCTCACAGGGAAGCATGCCTAGAAGCCAGCTCTCAACTAGCTGCATTCTTATGACAGTGTGAAGGTAGCAGTATTCTTAGTAAAGAGGTTCCCAGATTACCAATCTACTGCACCTGGAGATACCGTCCAGGTCTGCATTGTTAACTTGCGTCTCAGAGGCCTCTGGCAAAAGTCTCTCGTGAAGACGTGGGAAACTCACTCTGCAGGCAGTGTGGAACTGTTAGGGACTGAGGGTGAGCTCAACTCTCAGCAGTAAGATGATTTTGGACAAGGCGTTCAGCTATCTTCTCACATATGGAACTTAGTATGTAGCACCAGTCTACCACAGGAATTACTAGGAAATCGCTTGATTGAGCTTGGAGGCACTCGTCTTGTGTGCCGGGAGATTCCAGTTACCTCTCCCAACACTTGCGTCAAGCAGCGAGCCTAGGCCTTTTGGAAGCGAAATGTAGCGGCAGGCAGGATGTAGGGTTACAGGCCATAAGCTCAACTCTCAGAAGTGTGTATGCATGGGAGGCAGATGTCTGCTACCCACTCGGACATGGGAGTTGGAACCTAGCTACACTCCTATTGAAGAAGGATGTTGGAAATCGCTGTATTCAACTCAGATACACAGGAGTTCAGGCCCAATGCTTACACATGCTTTTCCCGCAACCTCTCTCAGCCACTAACATTAGGATGTTATCAACCACGCCATAGGCAGGCAGGATGCAGGAGGGTTCTGCCCTCTCCTCAGCACTCCCAGGGAAGCATGCCTAGAAGCCCCCTCTCAACTAGCTGCATTCTTATGGCAGTGTGAAGGTAGCAGTATTCTGAGTCAGGAGGTTCCAAGATTACCACTCTACTGCACCTGGAGATACCCTCCAGGTCTGCATTGTTAACTTGCGTCTCAGAAGCCTGTGGCAAACGTCTCTGGTGAAGACCTGCGAAACTCACTCTGCAGGCAGTGTGGAACTTGAGGGACTGAGGGTGAGCTCAACTCTCAGAAGTAAGATGCTTTTGGACAAGGCGTTCAGCTTCCTTCTCACTTATGGAACTTAGTATGTACCACCAGTCTACCACAGGAATTACTAGCAAATCGTTGGATTGAGCTTGGAGGCCCTAGTCTTGTGTGCCGGGATATTCCAATTACCTCTCCCAACACTTCCGTCAAACAGCGAGCCTAGGCCTTTTAGAAGCGAAGGGTACCAGCAGGCTGGATGTGGAGGGACAGGCCATCAGCTCAACTCTCAGAAGTGTGTATGCATGGGAGGCAGATGTCTGCTCCCCATTCTGATATGGTAGTTGGAACCTAGCTACACTCTGATTGAAAATGCAATTGGAAATCGCTGTATTCAACTCAGATACACAGGAGTTCAGGCCCAATGTTTACACATGCTTTCTCCAAAACCTTTCTCAGCCACTAACATTAGGATGTTAGCAGCTACGCCTACAGTCAGGCAGGATGCGGGAGGGTTCTGCCCTGTCCTCAGCACTCCCAGGAAAGCATGCCTAGAAGCCAGTTTTCAACTAGCTGCATTCTTATGGCAGTGTGAAGGTAGCAGTATTCTGAGTCAGGAGGTTCCAAGATTTCCACTCTACTGCACCTGGAGATACCCTCCAGGTCTACATTGTTAACTTGCATCTCAGAAGCCTCTGGCAAAAGTCTGTGGTGAAGACCTGCGAAACTCACTCTGCAGGCAGTGTGGAACTGTGAGGGACTGAGGATGAGCTCAACTCTCAGCAGTAAGATGATTTTGGACAAGGCGTTCAGCTACCTTCTCACATATGGAACTTAGTATGTAGCACCAGTCTACCCCAGGAATTACTGGGAAATCGCTGGATTGAGCTTGGAGGCACTAGTCTTGTGTGCCTGGAGATTCCAGTTACCTCTCCCAACACTTCGGTGAAGCTGCTAGCCTAGGCCTTTTGGAAGCGAAAGGTAGCTGCAGGCAGGAGGTAGGGTTACATGCCATAAGCTCAACTCTCAGAAGTGTGTATGCAATGGAGGCAGATGTCTGCTACCCACTCGTACATGCGAGTGGGAACCTAGCTACACTCTGATGAAGAAGGACTTTGGAAATCGCTGTATTCAACTCAGATACACGTGGGTTCAGGCACAACGATTCCACATGCTTTTCTCACAACCTTTCCCTGCCACTAACATGAGGACGTTAGCAGCTCCTTCTACAGTCAAGCAGGATGCGGGAGGGTTGTGCCCTGTCCTTAGCGCACACAGGGAAGCATGCCTTGAAGCCAGCTGTCAACTAGCTGCATTCTTATGGCAGGGTCAAGGTAGCAGTATTCTGAGACAGGAGGTTCCCAGATTACCACTCTACTGCACCTGGAGATACCCTCCAGGTCTGCATTGTTAACTTGCGTCTCAGAAGCCTCTGGCAAACGTCTCTGGTGAAGACGTGCGAAACTCACTCTGCAGGCAGTGTGGAACTGTGAGGGACTGAGAGTGAGCTCAACTCTCAGAAGTAAGATGTTTTTGAACAAGGCGTTAAATTACCTACTCACGTATGGAACTTAGTATGTAGCACCAGTCTACCCCAGAAATTACTAGGAAATCGCTTGATTGAGTTTGGAGGCACTCGTCTTGTGTGCCGGGGGATTCCAATTACCTCTCCCAACACTTGCGTCAAGCAGCGAGCCTAGGCCTTTTGGAAGCGAAAGGTAGCAGCAGAAAGGATGTAGGGTTACAGGCCATAAGCTCAACTCTCAGAAGTGTGTATGCATGGGAGGCAGATGTCTGCTACCCACTCGGACATGGGAGTTGGAACCTAGCTACACTCCTATTGAAGAAGGATGTTGGAAATCGCTGTCTTCAACTCAGATACACGGGAGTTCAGGCCCAATGCTTACACATGCTTTTCCCACAACCTATCCCAGCCACTAACAGAAGGAGATTAGCAGGTACGTCTACAGTCAGGCAGGATACGGGAGGGTTCTGCCCTGTCCTCAGCTCTCACAGGGAAGCATGCCTAGAAGCCAGCTCTCAACTAGCTGCATTCTTATGACAGTGTGAAGGTAGCAGTATTCTTAGTAAAGAGGTTCCCAGATTACCACTCTACTGCACCTGGAGATACCGTCCAGGTCTGCATTGTTAACTTGCGTCTCAGAGGCCTCTGGCAAAAGTCTCTGGTGAAGACGTGGGAAACTCACTCTGCAGGCAGTGTGGAACTGTTAGGGACTGAGGGTGAGCTCAACTCTCAGCAGTAAGATGATTTTGGACAAAGCGTTCAGCTACCTTCTCACATATGGAACTTAGTATGTAGCACCAGTCTACCACAGGAATTACTAGGAAATCGCTGAATTGAGCTTGGAGGCACTCGTCTTGTGTGCCGGGAGATTCCAATTACCTCTCCCAACACTTCCGTCAAACAGCGAGCCTAGGCCTTTTAGAATCGAAGGGTACCAGAGGCTGGATGTGGAGGGACAGGCAATCAGCTCAACTCTCAGAAGTGTGTATGCATGAGAGGCAGATGTCTGCTACCCACTCTGACATGGGAGTTGGAACCTAGCTACAGTCTGATTGAAGTAGGCTATTGGAAATCGCTGTATTCAACTCAGATACACAGGAGTTCAGGCCCAATGTTTACACATGCTTTCTCAAAACCTCTCTCAGCCACTAACATTAGGATGTTAGCAGCTACGCCTACAGTCAGGCAGGATGCGTGAGGGTTCTGCCCTGTCCTCAGCACTCCCAGGAAAGCATGCCTAGAAGCCAGCTCTCAACTAGCTGCATTCTTATGGCAGTGTGAAGGTAGCAGTATTCTGAGTCAGGAGGTTCCAAGATTACCACTCTACTGCACCTGGAGATACCCTCCAGGTCTACCTTGTTAACTTGCATCTCAGAAGCCTCTGGCAAAAGTCTGTGGTGAAGACCTGCGAAACTCACTCTGCAGGCAGTGTGGAACTGTGAGGGACTGAGGGTGAGCTCAACTCTCAGCAGTAAGATGATTTTGGACAAGGCGTTCAGCTACCTTCTCACATATGGAACTTAGTATGTAGCACCTGTCTGCCCCAGGAATTACTGGGAAATCGCTGGATTGAGCTTGGAGGCACTAGTCTTGTGTGCCGGGAGATTCCAGTTACCTCTCCCAACACTTCGGTGAAGCAGCGAGTCTAGGCCTTTTGGAAGCGAAAGGTAGCTGCAGGCAGGTGGTAGGGATACAGGCCATAAGCTCAACTCTCAAAAGTGGGTATGCATGGGAGGCAGATGTCTGCTACCCACTCGTACATGCGAGTGGGAACCTAGCTACACTCTGATGAAGAAGGATTTTGGAAGTCACTGTATTCAACTCAGATACACGTGGGTTCAGGCACTACGATTCCACATGCTTTTCTCACAACCTTTCCCTGCCACTAACATGAGGACGTTAGCAGCTCCTTCTACAGTCAAGCAGGATGCGTGAGGGTTCTGCCCTGTCCTTAGCTCTCACAGGGAAGCATGCCTTGAAGCCAGCTGTCAACTAGCTTGATTCTTATGGCAGGGTGAAGGTAGCAGTATTCTGAGACAGGAGGTTCCCAGATTACCACTCTACTGCACCTGGAGATACCCTCCAGGTCTGCATTGTTAACTTGCGTCTCAGAAGCCTCTGGCAAACGTCTCTGGTGAAGACGTGGGAAACTCACTCTGCAGGCAGTGTGGAACTGTGAGGGACTGAGGATGAGCTCAACTCTCAGCAGTAAGATGATTTTGGACAAGGCGTTCAGCTACCTTCTCACATATGGAACTTAGTATGTAGCACCAGTCTACCCCAGGAATTACTGGGAAATCGCTGGATTGAGCTTGGAGGCACTAGTCTTGTGTGCCTGGAGATTCCAGTTACCTCTCCCAACACTTCGGTGAAGCTGCTAGCCTAGGCCTTTTGGAAGCGAAAGGTAGCTGCAGGCAGGAGGTAGGGTTACATGCCATAAGCTCAACTCTCAGAAGTGTGTATGCAATGGAGGCAGATGTCTGCTACCCACTCGTACATGCGAGTGGGAACCTAGCTACACTCTGATGAAGAAGGACTTTGGAAATCGCTGTATTCAACTCAGATACACGTGGGTTCAGGCACAACGATTCCACATGCTTTTCTCACAACCTTTCCCTGCCACTAACATGAGGACGTTAGCAGCTCCTTCTACAGTCAAGCAGGATGCGGGAGGGTTGTGCCCTGTCCTTAGCTCTCACAGGGAAGCATGCCTTGAAGCCAGCTGTCAACTAGCTGCATTCTTATGGCAGGGTGAAGGTAGCAGAATTCTGAGACAGGAGGTTCCCAGATTACCACTCTACTGCACCTGGAGATACCCTCCAGGTCTGCATTGTTAACTTGCGTCTCAGAAGCCTCTGGTAATCGTCTCTGGTGAAGACGTGCGAAACTCACTCTGCAGGCAGTGTGGAACTGTGAGGGACTGAGGGTGAGCTCAACTCTCAGAAGTAAGATGATTTTGGACAAGGCGTTCAGCTATCTTCTCACATATGGAACTTAGTATGTAGCACCAGTCTACCACAGGAATTACTAGGAAATCGCTTGATTGAGCTTGGAGGCACTCGTCTTGTGTGCCGGGAGATTCCAGTTACCTCTCCCAACACTTGCGTCAAGCAGCGAGCCTAGGCCTTTTGGAAGCGAAATGTAGCGGCAGGCAGGCAGTAGGGTTACAGGCCATAAGCTCAACTCTCAGAAGTGTGTATGCATGGGAGGCAGATGTCTGCTACCCACTCGGACATGAGAGTTGGAACCTAGCTACACTCCTATTGAAGAAGGATGTTGGAAATCGCTGTATTCAACTCAGATACACAGGAGTTCAGGCCCAATGCTTACACATGCTTTTCCCGCAACCTCTCTCAGCCACTAACATTAGGATGTTAGCAGCCTCGCCTACAGTCAGGCAGGATGCGGGAGGATTCTGCCCTGACCTCAGCACTCCGAGGGAAGCATGACTAGAAGCCAGCTCTCAACTAGGTGCATTCTTATGGCAGTGTGAAGGTAGCAGTATTCTGAGTCAGGAGGTTCCTAGATTACCACTCTACTGCACCTGGAGATACCCTCCAGGTCTGCATTGTTAACTTGCGTCTCAGAAGCCTGTGGCTATTGTCTCTGGTGAAGACCTGCGAAACTCACTCTTCAGGCAGTGTGGAACTGTGAGGGACTGAGGGTGAGCTCAACTCTCAGAAGTAAGATGCTTTTGGACAAGGAGTTCAGCTACCTTCTCACGTATGGAACTTAATATGTAGCACAAGTCTACTACAGGAATTACTAGGAAATCGCTGCATTGAGCTTGGATGCACAAGTGTTGTGTGCCGGGAGATTCCAGTTACCTCTCCCAACACTTCCGTGAAACAGCGAGTTTAGGCCTTTTAGAAGCGAAGGGTACCAGCAGGCTGGATGGAGATGAACAGGCCATCAGCTCAACTCTCAGAAGTGTGTATGCATGGGAGGCAGATGAATGCTACCCACTCTGACATGGGAGTTGGAACCTAACTACACTCTGATTGAAGTAGGCCATTGGAAATCGCTGTATTCAACTCAGATACACAGGAGTTCAGGCCCAATGTTTACACATGCTTTCTCCAAAACCTCTCTCAGCCACTAACATTAGGATGTTAGCAGCTACGCCTACAGTCAGGCAGGATGCGTGAGGGTTCTGCCCTCTCCTCAGCACTCCCAGGAAAGCATGCCTAGAAGCCAGCTGTCAACTAGCTGCATTCTTTTGACAGTGTGAAGGTAGCAGTATTCTGAGTAAGAAGGTTCCCAGATTACCACTCTACTGCACCTGGAGATTCCCTCCAGGTCTGCATTGTTAACTTGCGTCTCAGAAGCCTCTGGCAAACGTCTCTGGTGAAGACGTGGGAAACTCACTCTGCAGGCAGTGTGGAACTGTGAGGGACGGAGGGTGAGCTAAACTCTCAGAAGTAAGATGCTTTTGGAAAAGGCGTTCACCTTCCTTCTCACTTATGGAACTTAGTATGTAACACCAGTCTACCAAAGGAATTACTAGCAAATCGCTGGATTGAGCTTGGAGTCACGAGTGTTGTGTGCCGGGAGATTCCAGTTACCTCTCCCAACACTTCCGTCAAACAGCGAGCCTAGGCCTTTTAGAATCGAAGGGTACCAGCAGGCTGGATTTGGAGGTACAGGCCATCAGCTCAACTCTCAGAAGTGTGTATGCATGGGAGGCAGATGTCTGCTACCCACTCGGACATGGGAGTTGGAACCTAGCTACAGTCTGATTGAAGTAGGCCTTTGGAAATCGCTGTATTCAACTCAGATACACAGGAGTTCAGGCCCAATGCTTGCACATGCTTTTCCCGCAACCTCTCTCAGCAACTAACTTTAGGATGTTAGCAGCTACGCCTACAGTCAGTCAGGATGCGGGAGGGTTCTGCCCTGTCCTCAGCACTCCCAGGGAAGCATGCCTAGAAGCCAGCTCTCAACTAGCTGCTTTCTTATGGCAATGTGAAGGTAGCAGTATTCTGAGTCAGGAGGTTCCAAGATTACCACTCTACTGCACCTCGAGATACCCTCCAGGTGTACATTGTCAACTTGCGTCTCAGAAGCCTGTGGCAAACGTCTCTGGTGAAGACCTGCGAAACTCACTCGGCAGGCAGTGTGGAAATGTTAGTGACTGAGGGTGAGCTCAACTCTCAGAAGTAAGATGCTTTTGGACAGGCGTTTAGCTTCCTTCTCACGTATGGAACTTAGTATGTAGCACCAGTCTACCACAGGAATTACTAGGCAATCGCTGAATTGAGCTTGGAGGCACTCGTCTTGTCTGCCGGGAGATTCCAATTACCTCTCCCAACACTTCCGTCAAACACTGAGCCTAGGCCTTTTAGAAGCGAAGGGTACCAGCAGGCTGGATGTTCAGGTACAGGCCATCAGCTCAACTCTCAGAAGTGTGTATGCATGGGAGGCAGATGTCTGCTACCCACTCTGACATGGGAGTTGGAACCTAACTACACTCTGATTGAAGTAGGCTATTGGAAATCGCTGTATTCAACTCAGATACACAGGAGTTCAGGCCCAATGCTTAAACATGTTTTTCCCGCAACCTCTCTCAGCCACTAACATTAGGATGTTAGCAGATACGCTTACAGTCAGGCAGGATGAGGGAGGGTTCTGCCCTGTCCTCAGCTCTCCGAGGGAAGCATGCCTCGAAGTCCCCTCTCAACTAGCTGCATTCTTATGGCAGTGTGAAGGTAGCACTATTGTGAGTCAGGAGGTTCCAAGATTACCACTCTACTGCACCTGGAGATACCCTCCAGGTCTGCATTGTTAACTTGCGTCTCAGAAGCCTGTGGCAAACGTCTCTGGAGAAGACCTGCGAAACTCACTCTGCAGGCAGTGTGGAACTGTGAGGGACTGAGGGTGAGCTCAACTCTCAGAAGTAATATGCTTTTGGACAAGGCGTTCAGCTACCTTCTCACATATGGAACTTAGTATGTAGCACCAGTCTACCCCAGGAATTACTGGGAAATCGCTGGATTGAGCTTGGGGGCACTAGTCTTGTGTGCAGGGAGATTCCAGTTACCTCTCCCAACACTTCGGTGAAGCAGCGAGCCTAGGCCTTTTGGAAGCGAAAGGTAGCTGCAGGCAGGAGGTAGGGTTACATGCCATAAGCTCAACTCTCAGAAGTGGGTATGCATGGGAGGCAGATGTCTGCTACCCACTCGTACATGCGAGTGGGAACCTAGCTACACTCTGATGAAGAAGGACTTTGGAAATCGCTGTATTCGACTCAGATACACGTGGGTTCAGGCACAACGATTCCACATGCTTTTCTCACAACCTTTCCCTGCCACTAACATGAGGACGTTAGCAGCTCCTTCTACAGTCAAGCAGGATGCGGGAGGGTTGTGCCCTGTCCTTAGCTCTCACAGGGAAGCATGCCTTGAAGCCAGCTGTCAACTAGCTGCATTCTTATGGCAGGGTGAAGGTAGCAGAATTCTGAGACAGGAGGTTCCCAGATTACCACTCTACTGCACCTGGAGATACCCTCCAGGTCTGCATTGTTAACTTGCGTCTCAGAAGCCTCTGGCAATCGTCTCTGGTGAAGACGTGCGAAACTCACTCTGCAGGCAGTGTGGAACTGTGAGGGACTGAGGGTGAGCTCAACTCTCAGAAGTAAGATGCTTTTGGACAGGCGTTTAGCTTCCTTCTCACGTATGGAACTTAGTATGTAGCACCAGTCTACCACAGGAATTACTAGGAAATCGCTGAATTGAGCTTGGAGGCACTCGTCTTGTGTGCCGGGAGATTCCAATTACCTCTCCCAACACTTCCGTCAAACAGCGAGCCTAGGCCTTTTAGAATCGAAGGGTACCAGAGGCTGGATGTGGAGGGACAGGCAATCAGCTCAACTCTCAGAAGTGTGTATGCATGGGAGGCAGATGTCTGCTACCCACTCTGACATGGGAGTTGGAACCTAGCTACAGTCTGATTGAAGTAGGCTATTGGAAATCGCTGTATTCAACTCAGATACACAGGAGTTCAGGCCCAATGCTTACACATGTTTTTCCCGCAACCTCTCTCAGCCACTAACATTAGGATGTTAGCACATACGCCTACAGTCAGGCAGGATGAGGTAGGGTTCTGCCCTGTCCTCAGCTCTCCGAGGGAAGCATGCTTCGAAGCCCCCTCTCAACTAGCTGCATTCTTATGGCAGTGTGAAGGTAGCAGTATTCTGAGTCAGGAGGTTCCAAGATTACCACTCTACTGCACCTGGAGATACCCTCCAGGTCTGCATTGTTAACTTGCGTCACAGAAGCCTCTGGCAAACGTCTCTGGTGAAGACGTGCGAAACTCACTCTGCAGGCAGTGTGGAACTGTGAGGGACTGAGGGTGAGCTCAACTCTCAGAAGTAAGATGTTTTTGGACAAGGGGTTCAACTATCTATTCACGTATGGAACTTAGTATGTAGCACCAGTCTACCCCAGGAATTACTAGGAAATCGCTTGATTGAGCTTGGAGGCACTCGTCTTGTGTGCCGGGGGATTCCAATTACCTCTCCCAACACTTGCGTCAAGCAGCGAGCCTAGGCCTTTTGGAAGCGAAAGGTAGCAGCAGAAAGGATGTAGGGTTACAGGCCATAAGCTCAACTCTCAGAAGTGTGTATGCATGGGAGGCAGATGTCTGCTACCCACTCGGACATGGGAGTTGGAACCTAGCTACACTCCTATTGAAGAAGGATGTTGGAAATCGCTGTCTTCAACTCAGATACACGGGAGTTCAGGCCCAATGCTTACACATGCTTTTCCCACAACCTATCCCAGCCACTAACAGAAGGAGGTTAGCAGGTACGTCTACAGTCAGGCAGGATACGGGAGGGTTCTGCCCTGTCCTCAGCTCTCACAGGGAAGCATGCCTAGAAGCCAGCTCTCAACTAGCTGCATTCTTATGACAGTGTGAAGGTAGCAGTATTCTTAGTAAAGAGGTTCCCAGATTACCACTCTACTGCACCTGGAGATACCGTCCAGGTCTGCATTGTTAACTTGCGTCTCAGAGGCCTCTGGCAAAAGTCTCTGGTGAAGACGTGGGAAACTCACTCTGCAGGCAGTGTGGAACTGTTAGGGACTGATGGTGAGCTCAACTCTCAGCAGTAAGATGATTTTGGACAAGGCGTTCAGCTATCTTCTCACATATGGAACTTAGTATGTAGCACCAGTCTACCACAGGAATTACTAGGAAATCGCTTGATTGAGCTTGGAGGCACTCGTCTTGTGTGCCGGGAGATTCCAGTTACCTCTCCCAACACTTGCGTCAAGCAGCGAGCCTAGGCCTTTTGGAAGCGAAAGGTAGCGGCAGGCAGGCAGTAGGGTTACAGGCCATAAGCTCAACTCTCAGAAGTGTGTATGCATGGGAGGCAGATGTCTGCTACCCACTCTGACATGGGAGTTGGAACCTAACTACACTCTGATTGAAGTAGGCTATTGGAAATCGCTGTATTCAACTCAGATACACAGGAGTTCAGGCCCAATGCTTAAACATGTTTTTCCCGCAACCTCTCTCAGCCACTAACATTAGGATGTTAGCAGATACGCTTACAGTCAGGCAGGATGAGGGAGGGTTCTGCCCTGTCCTCAGCTCTCCGAGGGAAGCATGCCTCGAAGTCCCCTCTCAACTAGCTGCATTCTTATGGCAGTGTGAAGGTAGCACTATTGTGAGTCAGGAGGTTCCAAGATTACCACTCTACTGCACCTGGAGATACCCTCCAGGTCTGCATTGTTAACTTGCGTCTCAGAAGCCTGTGGCAAACGTCTCTGGAGAAGACCTGCGAAACTCACTCTGCAGGCAGTGTGGAACTGTGAGGGACTGAGGGTGAGCTCAACTCTCAGAAGTAATATGCTTTTGGACAAGGCGTTCAGCTACCTTCTCACATATGGAACTTAGTATGTAGCACCAGTCTACCCCAGGAATTACTGGGAAATCGCTGGATTGAGCTTGGGGGCACTAGTCTTGTGTGCAGGGAGATTCCAGTTACCTCTCCCAACACTTCGGTGAAGCAGCGAGCCTAGGCCTTTTGGAAGCGAAAGGTAGCTGCAGGCAGGAGGTAGGGTTACATGCCATAAGCTCAACTCTCAGAAGTGGGTATGCATGGGAGGCAGATGTCTGCTACCCACTCGTACATGCGAGTGGGAACCTAGCTACACTCTGATGAAGAAGGACTTTGGAAATCGCTGTATTCGACTCAGATACACGTGGGTTCAGGCACAACGATTCCACATGCTTTTCTCACAACCTTTCCCTGCCACTAACATGAGGACGTTAGCAGCTCCTTCTACAGTCAAGCAGGATGCGGGAGGGTTGTGCCCTGTCCTTAGCTCTCACAGGGAAGCATGCCTTGAAGCCAGCTGTCAACTAGCTGCATTCTTATGGCAGGGTGAAGGTAGCAGAATTCTGAGACAGGAGGTTCCCAGATTACCACTCTACTGCACCTGGAGATACCCTCCAGGTCTGCATTGTTAACTTGCGTCTCAGAAGCCTCTGGCAATCGTCTCTGGTGAAGACGTGCGAAACTCACTCTGCAGGCAGTGTGGAACTGTGAGGGACTGAGGGTGAGCTCAACTCTCAGAAGTAAGATGCTTTTGGACAGGCGTTTAGCTTCCTTCTCACGTATGGAACTTAGTATGTAGCACCAGTCTACCACAGGAATTACTAGGAAATCGCTGAATTGAGCTTGGAGGCACTCGTCTTGTGTGCCGGGAGATTCCAATTACCTCTCCCAACACTTCCGTCAAACAGCGAGCCTAGGCCTTTTAGAATCGAAGGGTACCAGAGGCTGGATGTGGAGGGACAGGCAATCAGCTCAACTCTCAGAAGTGTGTATGCATGGGAGGCAGATGTCTGCTACCCACTCTGACATGGGAGTTGGAACCTAGCTACAGTCTGATTGAAGTAGGCTATTGGAAATCGCTGTATTCAACTCAGATACACAGGAGTTCAGGCCCAATGCTTACACATGTTTTTCCCGCAACCTCTCTCAGCCACTAACATTAGGATGTTAGCACATACGCCTACAGTCAGGCAGGATGAGGTAGGGTTCTGCCCTGTCCTCAGCTCTCCGAGGGAAGCATGCTTCGAAGCCCCCTCTCAACTAGCTGCATTCTTATGGCAGTGTGAAGGTAGCAGTATTCTGAGTCAGGAGGTTCCAAGATTACCACTCTACTGCACCTGGAGATACCCTCCAGGTCTGCATTGTTAACTTGCGTCACAGAAGCCTCTGGCAAACGTCTCTGGTGAAGACGTGCGAAACTCACTCTGCAGGCAGTGTGGAACTGTGAGGGACTGAGGGTGAGCTCAACTCTCAGAAGTAAGATGTTTTTGGACAAGGGGTTCAACTATCTATTCACGTATGGAACTTAGTATGTAGCACCAGTCTACCCCAGGAATTACTAGGAAATCGCTTGATTGAGCTTGGAGGCACTCGTCTTGTGTGCCGGGGGATTCCAATTACCTCTCCCAACACTTGCGTCAAGCAGCGAGCCTAGGCCTTTTGGAAGCGAAAGGTAGCAGCAGAAAGGATGTAGGGTTACAGGCCATAAGCTCAACTCTCAGAAGTGTGTATGCATGGGAGGCAGATGTCTGCTACCCACTCGGACATGGGAGTTGGAACCTAGCTACACTCCTATTGAAGAAGGATGTTGGAAATCGCTGTCTTCAACTCAGATACACGGGAGTTCAGGCCCAATGCTTACACATGCTTTTCCCACAACCTATCCCAGCCACTAACAGAAGGAGGTTAGCAGGTACGTCTACAGTCAGGCAGGATACGGGAGGGTTCTGCCCTGTCCTCAGCTCTCACAGGGAAGCATGCCTAGAAGCCAGCTCTCAACTAGCTGCATTCTTATGACAGTGTGAAGGTAGCAGTATTCTTAGTAAAGAGGTTCCCAGATTACCACTCTACTGCACCTGGAGATACCGTCCAGGTCTGCATTGTTAACTTGCGTCTCAGAGGCCTCTGGCAAAAGTCTCTGGTGAAGACGTGGGAAACTCACTCTGCAGGCAGTGTGGAACTGTTAGGGACTGATGGTGAGCTCAACTCTCAGCAGTAAGATGATTTTGGACAAGGCGTTCAGCTATCTTCTCACATATGGAACTTAGTATGTAGCACCAGTCTACCACAGGAATTACTAGGAAATCGCTTGATTGAGCTTGGAGGCACTCGTCTTGTGTGCCGGGAGATTCCAGTTACCTCTCCCAACACTTGCGTCAAGCAGCGAGCCTAGGCCTTTTGGAAGCGAAATGTAGCGGCAGGCAGGCAGTAGGGTTACAGGCCATAAGCTCAACTCTCAGAAGTGTGTATGCATGGGAGGCAGATGTCTGCTACCCACTCGGACATGGGAGTTGGAACCTAGCTACACTCCTATTGAAGAAGGATGTTGGAAATCGCTGTATTCAACTCAGATACACAGGAGTTCAGGCCCAATGTTTACACATGCTTTCTCCAAAACCTCTCTCAGCCACTAACATTAGGATGTTAGCAGCTACGCCTACAGTCAGGCAGGATGCGGGAGGGTTCTGCCCTGTCCTCAGCTCTCCCAGGGAAGCATGCCTAGAAGCCAGCTGTCAACTAGCTGCATTCCTATGGCAGTGAGAAGGTAGCAGTACTCTGAGTCAGGAGGTTCCAAGATTACCACTCTACTGCACCTGGAGATACCCTCCAGGTCTGCATTGTTAACTTGTACTCAGAAGCCTCTGGCAATCGTCTCTGGTAAGACGTGTGAAACTCACTCTGCAGGCAGTGTGGAACTGTGAGGGACTGAGGGTGAGCTCAACTCTCAGAAGTAAGATGCTTTTGGACAAGGCGTTCACCTTCCTTCTCACGTATGGAACTTAGTATGTAGCACCAGTCTACCCCAGGAATTACTAGGAAATCGCTGGATTGAGCTTGGAGGCACTAGCGTTGTGTGCCAGGGGTTCCAGTTACTTCTCCCAACACTTCCGTCAAACAGCGAGCCTAGGCCTTTTAGAAGCAAGGGTACCAGCAGGCTGGATGGAGATGTACAGTCCATAAGCTCAACTCTCAGAAGTGTGTATGCATGGGAGGCAGATGTCTGCTCCCCATTCTGACATGGGAGTTGGAACCTAGCTACACTCTGATTGAAGAAGGCCATTGGAAATCGCTGTATTCAACTCAGTTACACAGGAGTTCAGGCCCAATGCTTACACATGCTTTTCCCGCAACCTCTCTCAGCCACTAAGTTTAAGGATGTTAGCAGCTATGTCTAGACTGAGTCAGGATGCGGAAGGGTCCTGCCCTGAGCTCTGCTCTCAAAAGGAAGCATGCCTGCAAGCTAGATTTCCACTAGCTGAGTTGCTATGGCCGTGAGAACGTAGCAGCATTGTAACGCAGGACGTTCTGACAATACCGCTCTTCCGCCCCTGGAGACGCAAGCATTGCAGCCTTCAGCTTGCCCCTTGCGTCCCACGAACTTCTGACAAACATGTCTAGTGAGGATATTCGTAACTCCATGTGCAGGCATTGTGGAACTGGGAAGGACGGCGTGTCAGCTCACCCCGCAGAAGGAAATTCCCCAGAGAGACAGCTTTCAAGGAGTTACTCAGGTTTCGAAGTTAGTTAGTAGCTCCCTTCTGAGAGAGGAATTCCTCAGAAGTTGCTGGCTTGAGCTAAGAGACACTTGCCACTCACAAAGCTTGCATCCTGTATCGAACCAAATCCTTTGGAAGCAAAGCGTTACAGGCAGTCAGCGTGTGGGAGGTACAAGCCAAAAGCTCAATCCAAAGGAATGTGCATGCCTTGGAGGCAGCCGTCTGCTAGGCGCGAAATTGACAAGGCAGACACTTGGTTCTCACTTCGCTACTGTCCCGCATACAACGAAATGCTGTGGAAGCAGACCAACAGGCAGTCAGGATGGCCGAGGTAAAGGCCATGAGCTCAACTCTCAGAAGTGTGTATGCTTTGCAGGCCGATGTCTGCTAGACACTTATACAGGGGAGCTAGAACTGAGCTACACTCGAATTGAACAAGGACGTTGGCAATCGCTGTACTGAACTCAGATACACGAGAGTACAGGCCTGTCACTTCCACAGGCTTTTCACACAACCCCTTCCAGTACCTAACATAAGGATGCTAGGACCTATGTCTACAGGCAGTTAGCATGCGGCACCTAACATAAGCATATTAGCAGTTACGTCTATAGGCAGGCAGGATGAGGGAGGGTCCTGACCTGATCTTAGCTCTCAAAAGGAAGCATGCCTAAAAACCAGCTATCTACTAGCTCCTTTTGATGGCTTTGTGAATGTAGCAGCATTGTAAGGCGGTACGCTTACAATGAATACCGCTCTAATGCATCTGGAGACACAACCATTGAAGCCTGCAGCTGGCCCTTGTGTCCCGTGAGCTTCTGAAAACATGTCTAGTGAGGATGTACATAACTGCATCTGTAGGCAGTGTGGAAGTGGGAAGAATGGCGTGTCAGTTCTTCTCACAGAAGGAAATTCCCCAGAGAGAGAGTTTTCAGCTAGGTTTCAGGTTTGGAAGTTAGTATGTAGCTCCCATCTGAGGGAGCAATTCTTCAGAAGTTGCTGGTGGATTGAACTAAGACACATTTGCCTCTCGCAAAACTTGGGTCCCGTATCGAATGAAATCGTTTGGAAGCGAGGCGTACAGGCAGTCAGCATGTGGGAGATTCAATTCCTAAGCTCAATCCAAAGGAGTGTGCATGCCTTGCAGGCAGCTGTCGGCTAGGCGCAAAATTGACAAGGCAGACACTTGGTTCTCACTCTGCTACTCTCCCGATACAACGAAATGCTGTGGAAGCAGAACGTACAGGTCATAAGCTCAACTCTCAGAAGTGTGAATGCTTTGCAGGCTGATGTCTGCTAGACACATATCGAGGCGAGGTATACACGAGTTACACTCTAATTGAACAAGGATGTGGCAATCGCTGTATTGAAGTCAGAGGCACGTGAGTACACCCCTGACACTTCCACTTGCATTTCTCTAACCTCTCACAGCACCTAACATAAGGATGTTAGCAGCTATGACTACGAGCAGGCAGGATGTGGGAGGGTCCTGCCCTGAGCTCAGCTTTCAAAACGAGGCATGCCCCGAAGCCAGCTTTCTACTAACTGCATTCTGATGGCCATGGGAAAGTGGCATCATTGTAATTCTGGATGTTCCATGAATACCACTTTACTGCACCTGAGGACACAAACTTGAAGCCTGCAGCTTGCCCCTTGTGTCCCATAAGCTTCTAACAAACATGTCTAGTGAGGATGTTTGTAACTGTATCTGCAGGCAGTGAGAAACTGGGAAGGACTGTTTCAGCTCATCTCTGAGAGGGATATTCCGCAGAGAGAGAGCTTTCAGCTAGGTATTCATGTTTGGAAGTTAGTATGTAGCTCCCATCTGAGGGGGAATTCCTCGTAAGTTGTGGTTTGAACTAAGACACATTTGCGTCTTGCAAAACTTGTGTCCCGTATTGAAAGAAATCCTTTGGAAGCGAAGCATACAGGCGGTGAGCATGTGGAGGTTCAAGTCCTAAGCTCAATCCATTGGAGTGGTCATGCCTTGGAGGCAGCTGTCCTCTAGGCGCAAAATTGACAAGGCAGACACTTGGTTCTCACTCTGCTACTCTCCCGCATACAACGAAATGCTGTGGAAGCGAAACGTACAGGCAGTCAGGATGGAGGAGGTAGAGACCATAAGCTCAACTCTCAGAAGTGTGTATGCTTTGCAGGCTGATGTCTGCCAGACACTTACTGAGGCGAGGTATACCCCAGCTGCACTCTAATTGAACAAGGACCTTGGCAATCGCTGTATTGAACTCAGATACACGTGAGTAGAGTCCTGACACTTCCACTCGCATTTCTCCAACCTCTCCCAGCACCTCACTTAAGGATGTTAGCAGCTATGACTATGGGCAGGCAGGATGGGGGAGAGTCTTGCCCTGAGCTCCGCTCTCACAAGAGAGCATGCCTAGAAGCCAGCTTTCAACCAGCTGCGTTCTAATGGCTGTGAGACTAAAGCAGTCTTCTAACTCAGGAGGTTCGAAGAATACCACTCTACTGCACCTGGAGACACCTTCCAGGCCTGCCTTATTCCACTTGTGTCTCACAAGCTTCTGACAAACGTCTCAGGTGAAGATTTTGAAAACTCATTCTGCAGGCAGTGTGGAACTGTGAGGGACTGGGTGTGAGCTCAACTCTCAAAACAGAGATGCTTTTGGACTCGGGGTTCAGCTAGCTTCTCTCGTATGGAATTTAGTATGTAGCACCTGTCTAAGACAGGAATTACTGGGAATCGCTGGATTGAGCTTGGAGGCACTAGTCTTGTGTGCCGAGACTTTCCACTTACCTCTCACAGCACTTCAGTCACGCATCGAGCCTAGGCCTGTTTGCAGCGAAATGTACCTGCAGGCAGGATGTGGGAAGTACAGGCCATAAGCTCAACTCTCAAAAGTGTGTAGCCTGGGAGGCAGATGTCTGCTACCCACTCATTCATGGGAGTTAGAAACTAGCTACACTCTTTGAAGAAGGCTGTTTGAAATTGCTGTATTCAACTCAGATAATCGTGAGTACAGGCCTGACACTTTCACATGCATTTCGCCACCCTCTCCCAGCACCTAACATAAGGATATTAGCAGTTACGTCTACGGGCAGGCAGGATGCAAGATGGTCTTGCCCTGAACTCAGCCTCAGAAGGAAGCATGCCTAGAAGCCAGCTTTCTACTAGCTCGTTCTGATGGCCGTGAGAATGTAGCAGCATTGTAAGGTGGGACGTTCCATGACTACCGCTCTACTGCACCTGGAGACAAAACCATTGAAGCCTGCCGCTGGCCCTTGCATCCCATGAGCTTCTGACAAACATGTCTAGTGAGGATGTTCGTAACTGTATCTGCAGGCAGTGTGGAACTGGGAAGGACCATGTTTCAGCTTATCTCCGAGCGGGAAGTTCCCCAAGAGAGCTTTCAGCTACGTTCTCAGGTTGGAAGTTAGTATGTAGCTCCCGTCTTAGGGAGGAATTCCTCAGAAGTCGCTGGATTGAACTAAGAGACACTTGGCTCTTGCAAAAATTGCATCCCGTATCAAACGAAATCCTTTGGAAGTGAAGTGTACAGGCAGTCAGCATGTGGAAGGTAAGCTCAAGCCAAAGGAGTGTGCATGCCTAGTAGGCAGCTGTCCGCTAGGCGCGATATTGACAAGGGAGACACTTGGTTTATACTCCGCTTCTCTCCCGTATACAACGAAATGCTGTGGAAGCCGAACTTTCAGGCAGTCAGGATTGGGGAGGTACATGCCATAAGCTCAACTCTCAGCAATGTGTATGCTTTGTAGGCTGATGTCTGCTAAACACTTATCGAAGCGAGGTATACCCAAGCTACACTGTAATTGAACAAGGACGTTGGCAATCGCTGTATTGAAGTCAGATGGATATGAGTACAGTCCTGGCGCTTCCACTTGCATTTCTCCAACCTCTCCCATCATCTCACTTAAGGATGTTAGCAGGTATGAGTATGGGCAGGCAGGATGCGGGAGGGTCCTGCCCAGAGCTCAACTCTCACAAGAGAGCATGCCTAGAAGCCAGCTTTCAACTGGCTGCGTTCTAATGGCCATAAGATCATAGCAGTCTTCTAACTCAGGAAGTTCGAAGAATACCACTCTACTGCACTTGCAGACACCTTCCAGGCCTGCATTATTCCACTTGCTTCTCACAAGCTTCTGACAAACGTCTCTGGTGAAGATGTTCAAAACTCATTCTGCAGGCAATGTGGAACTGTGAGGGTTTTGGTGTGAACTCAACTCTTGGAAGAGAGATGCTTTTGGACTTGGGGTTCAGCTAGCTCTCACGTATGGAACTTAGTATGTAGCACCTAAGACATGAATTACTAGGAAATCGCAGGATTGAGCTTCGAGGCCCTATTCTTGTGTGCCGGGACTTTCGTCTTATCTCTCACAACACTTCAGTCATGCATCGAGCCTAGGCCTGTTACCAGCGCAGTGTACCTGGAGGAGGATGTGGGAAGTACAGGCCATAAGCTCAACTCTCAAAAGTGTGTACGCCTGGGAGGCTGATGTCTGCTACCCACTCGTACATTGGAGTTAGAAACTAGCTACACTCTGAAGAAGGCCGTTTGAAATCGCTATATTCAACTCTGATAATGTTGAGTACAAGCCTGATACTTCCACATGCAAATGGAATCGAAACAAATAGAATCCCATCGAATAGAATCGAAAAGAATCGGAAACTATCGTATCGATACGAAAAAAATGGAATTGAATCGAATCGAATCCAAAAGGATCGAATCGCATCGAATTGAAAAGAATCGTATCGAATCGAAAATATTTGAAACAAATCAAATAAAAAGGAATTGAATAGAAAAATTCGAATCGAAAAGAAATGAATTGAATTGAATCGAAAAGGATCGAATCGAATCGAATCAAAAAGAATCGAATTGAAAAGAATTCAATCGAAGAGTTTCCATTCGAATCGAATTGAATCGAAAAGAATCTAATCGAACCAAAAAGATTCGAATGGAATCAAAAAGAAACGAATCAAAAAGAATCGAATCGAATCGATTCATTAGAATCGAATCTAATCGAATCGAAAAGTTTCGAATCCAAATGAATCTAATCGAAAAGAATGGAATCAAAAAGAATCGAATTGTTTCAGAAAAAATGAATCGAAGTGAATCGAATCGAAAAGAATTGAATCGAATTGATTTTAAAAGAAAGGAATTCGAATTGAAAAGACTCGAATCGAAAGATTCGAATCAAATCAAATCGAAACCAAAAGAATCGAATCGAATAGAATCAAAAAGAAACTAATTGAAAACTATCATATCGAAAAGAAAAAAATCGTATCGAATCAAAAAAATCGAATCGAATTATATCGAAAAGGATCTAATCAATTCTAAACGAATCAAAAAGAATCGAATCGAATCAAAAAGAATCGAATCGAATAGGAAATAATCGAAATAAATCAAATAAAAAAGAATCGCATAGAAAAAATCGAATCGAATTGAAAAGAATCAAATCTAATCGAAAAGAATTGAATCAAATCGAATCGAAAACAAACGAATCCAATCGAATCGAAAACAATTGAATCGAAGAGTTTCGAATCGAATCGCATTGAATCGAAAAGAATCTGATCGAACCGAAAAGATTCGAATGGTTTCAAAAAGAAACGAATCAAAAAGAATTGAATCGAATCGATTCGAAAAGAATAGAATCTAATCGAATCGAAAACTATCAAATCCAAATGAATCTAATCGAAAAAAAGTGGAATCAAAAAGAATCGAATTGTTTCAGAAAAAACGAATCGAATTGAATCGAATCGAATAGAATAGAATGGAATCAATTTTAAAAGAAAGGAATTCGACTCAAAAAGACTCGAATCGATAGATTCGAATCAAATCTAACCGAAACAAAAAGAATCGAATCGAATAGAATCGAAAAGAAACTAATCGAAAACTATCATATCAAAAAGAAAAAAATCGTATCGAATCAAAAAAATCGAATTGAATCGAATCGAAAAGGATCTAATCAATTCTAAACAAATCAAAAAAAATCGAAATGAATCGAAAAGAATCGAATCAAATAGAATAGAAAATAATCGAAACAAATCAAATAAAAAAGAATCGAATAGAAAAACATCGAATCGAATCGAAAAGAATCAAATCGAATCGAAAAGAATTGAATTGAATCGAATCGAAAATAATCGAATCCAATCGAAAACAATCGAATCGTAGAGTTTTAAATCGAATCGAATTCAATCGAAAAGAATCTAATCGAACCAAAAACATTCGAATGGAATCAAAAAGAAATGAATTAAAAAGAATCAAATCGAATTGAATCAAAAAGAATCGAATCGAATCGAAAATAATCGAATCCAAATGAATCGAGTCGAAAGGAGTGGAATCGAAAAGAATTGAATCGTTTAGAAAGAAACAAATCGAATTGAATTGAATCAAATAGAAAATAATCGAATCCAATCGAATTGAAAAGAATAGAAAAGAACTGAATCGAATCGAATCGAAAAGAAATCGATTCGAAAAGAATCGAATCGAAAAAAAAAAGAAAGGAATCGAATCGAATCGAAAAGAATCGAATCCAAAATAATCGAATCGAAGATTGAATCGAAAGAATGGAATCGATTCGTAAAAACCAAATCAAAGAGACTCGAAAAGAATCAAATCAAATAAAAAAAATAAAATCAAATAGAAAAGAATCGAATCGAATCGAAAAGAAAAGAATCGAATCAAATCGATTTGAAAAGAAAGATATTCGAATCGAAAAGAATCGAATCGAAAAGAATCGAATCGAAACGAATCGAAAAAAATCGAATCGAATTGCTCCAAATCAAAAGAATTGAATCGAATGGAAGTGAAAATAATCGAATCAAATCGAATCGAATCAAAATAATCAAATCGAAACGAATCAAAAAGAATCAAATCGATTCGAAAAGAAAGGAATTCAAATCAAAAACATTCGATTAGAAAGATTCGAATCGAATTGAATTGAATAGAAAAGAATAGAATCAAATCAAATAGAAAAGAAACGAATAGAAAACTGTCGAATGGAAATGAAAAAAATCGAATTGAATCGTATCG
The DNA here is from genome assembly GCF_048164855.1 of Canis lupus baileyi. Classification (NCBI taxonomy): domain Eukaryota; kingdom Metazoa; phylum Chordata; class Mammalia; order Carnivora; family Canidae; genus Canis; species Canis lupus. The sequence goes on from NW_027326480.1 coordinate 87,940, forward strand.
AAGAGAATCGAATAGAATCAAAAAAGATCGAATGGAATCGAATATAAGAATCTAATCGAATCGAATCAAAAAGAATCTAATCGAATCGAAAGGATCGAATCAAATTTTATCGAATGGAAAAGAATCAAATCAAATCGAAAAGAATCGAATCGAATCGAAAAGGATCGAATCGAATCAAATCGAATAGAAAAGAATCGAATAGAATCGAAAAGAATCGAATCAAATTGAATCGAAAAGAATCAAATCAAATCGAAAAGAATTGAATCGAATCGAAAAGAATCGAATCGAATCAAATCGAAAAGAATCGAATCAAATTGATTCGAAAAGAAAGAAATTAATATAGAAGAGGCTAGAATCGAAAAGAATCTAAATGAATCGAATAGAAAAATATCGAATCGAATCGCACCGAATCAAAAGAATCGAATCTAATGGAAGTGAAAATAATCGAATTGAATCAAAAAGAATCGAATCGAATCGAATCAAAAAGAATCGAATCGAATCGAAAAGAATCAAATCGAATCGATTCGAAAAGAAAGGAATTCAAATAAAAAACACTCGAATAGAAAGATTCGAATCGAATCGAATCGAATCGAAAAGAATAGAATCGAATAGAAAAGAAACGAATAGAAAACTATCGAATGGAAAAAACTATCGAAAAAAATCGAATCGAATTGGAGAGAATCGAATTGAATCGAAAAAAGATCAAATCGAATTGAATATAAGAATCGAATCGAATCGAATTGAAAAGAATCGAATCAAAAAGGATCAAATCGAATTGTATCGAATAGAAAAGAATCAAATCAAATCGAAAAGAATCGAATCAAATCGAATAGGAAAGAATCGAAAAAATCTAATAAAGAGTCGAATCGAATCGAAAATATCGAATCGAATGGAAAAGAATCGAATCGAATCGAAAAGAATCTAATCGAATCGATTCGAAAAGAAAGGAATTCAAATAAAAAACACTCGAATAGAAAGATTCGAATCGAATTGCATCGAAACGAAAATAATTGAATCGAATTGAATAAAAAAGAATCGAATCGAATCGAAAATAATTGGAATTGAATCGAATCGATAATCGAATCGAATCAAATCGACTCAAATCGAAAATAATCGAATCAAATCAAATGGATTAAAAAACAATCGAATTGAATCAAATTGAAAAGAATCGAATTGAATCGAAAAGAATCAAACCGAATCAAAAGAATCGAAAAGAATTGAATCAAGAAGAATCGAAATGAATTGAATCGAGTAGAATCGAATCGAAGCTAGGGGGAAAGAATTGAATCGAATCAAAAATTATCTAAACGAATCCAATTAAATCCAAAAGAATCGAATCGAAAAGAATCGAATCAAAATGTAACAAATCGAATCCAAATGATCGAATCGAATCAAATCAAAAAGAATCGAATCGAAAAGAATCGAATTGAATTGAATCGATTCGAGAAGAATCGAATTGAATGGTATCGAATTGAAAAGAATTGAATTGTATCAAATCGAATCGAATCGAAAAGAATCGAATCGAAGAGAATCTAATCGAAACGAAAAGAATCGAATCGAATCAAATTGAAAAGAATCGAATCGAATTGAAACGAAAAGAATCAAATCGAAAAGAATGGAATCGAAAAAATCGAATCGAAAAGAATCGAATCGAATCGAAAAGAATCGAATCGAATGGAATGGAATCGAATGAATCGAAAAGAATCAATCGAATCGAATTGAATAGAAAAGAATCGAATAGGGGATCCCTGGGTGGCGCAGCGGTTTAGCGCCTGCCTTTGGCCCGGGGCGCAATCCTGGAGACCCGGGATCGAATCCCACATCGGGCTCCCGGTGCATGGAGACTGCTTCTTCCTCTGCCTGTGTCTCTGCCTCTCTCTCTCTCTCTGATGACTATCATAAATAAATAAAATTTTTTTTAAAAATGTTAAAAAAAATAATTGAATAGATTCGAATCGAAACGAATCGAAAAATCGAAACGAATGGAATCATATCAAATGGAAAAGAATCCAATCGAATTGAAAAGAGTAGAATCGAACGTAATCGAAAAGAATCGAATCGAAATGTAACAAATTGAATCCAAATGATCGAATCGAATCAAATCGAAAAGAATCGAATCGAAACGAAAAGAATCGAATAAAATCGAATTGAAAACAATCGAATCGAATCGAATCGAATGGAATAGAATCGAACAGAATTGAATCGAACGAAAAGAACCTTATCGAATCAAATCGAAAAGAATCAAATCGAATCGAATGGAGAAGAATCAAATCGAATCGAATCGAAAAGAATCTAATCGAAACGAAAAGAATCAAATCGAATCGAAAAGAATCAAATCGAAACGAAGAGTCAAGTCGAATCGAATCAAAAAGAATCTAATAGAAAAAAATCGAATCGAATCAAATCGAAAAGAATCGAATTGAAAAGAATAGAATCGAAAAATTCGAATCAAATCGAATCAAAATGAATTGAATCGAATTAAATCGATTGAAAAGATCGAATCAAAAAACATCAAAGAGAATCGAAACGAATCGAAATGAATCGAATCGAATCAAATCGAATTGAAAAGAATCGTATCAAATCAAATCTAAAAGATTCGAATCAGGGGATCCCTGAATGGCGCAGCGGTTTGGGGCCTGCCTTTGGCCCAGGACGCGATCCTGGAGACCCGGGATCGAATCCCACGTCGGGCTTCCGCTGCATGGAGCCTGCTTCTCCCTCTGCCTGTGTCTGTCTCTCTCTCTGTGACTATCATAAATAAATAAAAAATTTAAAAAATAAAATAAAATAAAAGATTCGAATCAATCGAATCAAAAAGAATGGAATCGAATCAAAAAAATCATCGAAAAGAATCGATCGAATCGTATTGAATCGAATCGAATCGAAAAGAATCGAATCGAATGGAATTGAATCGAATCGAAATTAATCGAAAAGAATTGAATTGAAGAATATCAAATCGAATTGAAAAGAATTGAATCAAATCGAAAAAAATTGAATCGAAACGAAAAGAATCGAATCGAATCGAATTCGAAAGAATCGAATTGAATTGAAATGAGAAGAATCGAATCAAATTGCATCGAATCGAAAATAATTGAATTGAATTGAATAAAAAATAATCGAATCGAATCGAATCGAAAATAATTGGAATTGAATCGAATCGATAATCGAATCGAATCAAATCGAGTCGAATCGAAAATAATTGAATCGAATCAAATGGATTCAAAAACAATTAAATCGAATCAAATTGAATCGAAAAGAATCGAATTGAATCGAAAAGAATCAAACCGAATCAAAAAGAATCGAAAAGAATTGAATCAAGAAGAATCGAAATGAATTTAATCGAGTAGAATCAAATCGAAGCTAGGGTAAAAGAATCGAATCGAATCAAAAATTATCTAAATGAATCCAATTAAATCCAAAAGAATTGAATCGAATCGAATCGAAAGAACCGAATCAAAATGTAACAAATCGAATCCAAATGATCAAATCGAATCAAATCGAAAAGAATCAAATCGAATCGAAAAGAATCGAATTGAATCGATTCGAGAAGAATCGAATCGAATGGTATCGAATCGAAAAGAATCGAATCGTATCGAATCAAATTGAATCCAATATAATCGAAACGAAAAGAGTCGAATCGAATTGAATCAAAATAATCGAATCGAAACGACAAGAGGCGAAGCAAATCGAATCGAAAAGAATCAAATTTAAAAGAATCGAATCGGGGATACCTGGGTGGCCCAGCAGTTTGGCGCCTGCCTTTGGCCCAGGGCGCCATCCTGGAAATCCGGGATCGAATCCCACATCAGGCTCCCCGTGCATGGAGCCTGTTTCTCCCTCTGCCTATGTCTCTGCCTCTCTCTCTCTCTGTGACTATCAGAAATAAATAAAAAAATAAAAGAATTGAATCGAATTGAAAAGAATCGAATCGAAAAAATCGAATCAAAAAGAATCGAATTGAATCGTATCGAATCGAAAAGAATCGAATCAAATGGAATCGAATCGAATCGAATCGAATCAAAAAGAATCGAATCGAATTGAATAGAAAAGAATCGAATAGATTCGAATCGACACGAATCGAAAAAAATTGAAACGAATCGAATCATATCAAATTGAAAAGAATCAAATCGAATAAAAAAGAATCGAATCGAACTGAATCGAAAAAAATCGAATCGACAGACCAAAAAGAATCGAATCGAAAAGAATCGTATCGAATCGAATCAAATAGAATCGAAAGAATCGAATTGATTCCAATCGACTTGAATCGAAAAGAATCGAATCGAACAGTATCGAATCTAATTGAAATGAATCGAATCAAATAAAATAGAAAAGAATCAAATCGAAACGAAAAGATCGAATCGAATGAAATTGAAAAGAATTGAATCGAATCGAAAAGAATCGAATCGAAATGAAAAGAATCGAATCGATCGAAATGATCGAATTGAAAAGTATCGAATTGAATCGAATCAAATTGAAAAGAATCAAATCGAATCGTATCGAATCAAAAAGAATCAAATCAAATCGAATCGAAAAGAATAGAATCGTATTTAATTGAATCAAAAAGAATTGAATAGAAAAGAATCGAGTCGAATCAAAATGAATCGAATCAAATAAAAAAGAATCATATCGAATCGAATCAAATTGAATCGAAAAGAATCAGATTGAATCTTATATACTTGAATCAAAAAGATTCGAGTCGATTCGAATCGAAAATATCAAACCAAATAGAAAAGAATCGAATCGAAAAGAAAAGAATCGATTCAAATCGAAAATAATCGAATTGAATCAAAATGATTCGAATCGATACGAAACGAATCGAATCGAAAATAATAGAATCGAATCGAAATGAAAATAATCAAATTGAATCGAATTGAAAATAATCGAATCAAATCAAATCGAAGATAATTGAATCGAATCTAATAGAAAATAATCGATTCGCATTGAATTGAATCGAAAATAATCGAATTGAATTGAATCGAAAATAATTGAACCGAATCGATCGAATTGAGTTGAAAATAATCGAATCGAACCGAATTGAATCGAAAATAATCGAATCGAATCGAATCGAAAATAATTGAACCGAATCGATCGAATTGAGTTGAAAATAATCGAATCGAACCGAATTGAATCGAAAATAATCGAATCGAATCGAAACAAAAAGAATCAATCGAATCAAAAATAATCGGATCAAGTCGAAAATAATCGAATCGAATCCAATCAAGTCGAATCGAAAATAATCAAATTGAATTCAAATGAATCGAAAATAATCGAATCGAACCGAAATGAATCGAATCAAATAAAAAATTATCAAGTCGAATTGAATAAAAAATAATCGAATCTAATGCAATCGAATCGAATCGAAAATATTCAAATAGCATCGAATTGAATCAAAATAATCGAATCGAATCGATAAGAATCGAATCAAATCGAATCGAATTGAAAAGAAGCGATCAAATCGAAAAGAATCGAATCGAATCGAAAAGTATCGAATCGAATTGAATCGAATCAAATCGAACAGAATTGAATCGAATCGAATCGAAAAGAATCAAATCGAATCGAAAAGAATCGAATCGAAAAGAATAGAATCGAATTGAAAAGAATAGAATTGATTCGAAAACATTCGAATCGAATTGAATCAAACCGAAAAGAATCAAATCGAATCGAAAAAAATCGAATCGAATCAAAAAGAATCAAATCGAAACGAAAGATTTTAATCGAATTGAATCGAATCAAAAGGAATCGAATCGAAAAAATCGAATCGAATCGAAAAGAATCAAATCGAATTGAATCGAAGAGAATCAAATCGAAAAGAATAGAATCGAATCGTATCGAAAAGAATCGAATCAAATCGAATGGATAAGAAACAAATCGAATCGTAAAAAATCGAGTCGAAAGGAAAAAATTCGAATCGAATCGTAAAGAATCGAATTGAATCGCATCAAAAAGATTTGAATCAAATCGAATCGAAAAGAATCGAATCGAATAAAATTGAATCGAATAGAAAAGAATCTATCTAATCGAAAAGAATCAAATCGATAAGAATCGAATTGAAAGAATTGAATCGAATCGATTCGAATCGAAAAAAATTGAATCGAATCGAATCCCTAACCTTAACCCCTAACCCCTAACACTAAACCTATCCTAACCCTAAGCCTTAACCCTAACACCTAACCCTAACCCTAACCCTAACCGTAACGCTAACACTAACCCTAACCCCTAACCCAAACCCTACCCCGAACACTAACCCTAAACTTAACCCGTACCCTAACTAAACCCATACCCTAACCCTAACAGGTACACTAACACTAAGCTGTACCCCAACCTTAACCCAGACCCTAACCCTTACCCTAACCCTAAGACCGTCCCCTAACCCATACACTAACCCATCCCCTAAACATAACCTAACCAGTACTCTAACACTACCCCGTACCCTAACCCGTATCCTAACCCTAACACTAACACATACCTAACCATAACCCTAACCCTAACCCCTAACACTAACCCTAACCCTAACCGCTAACCCTAACCCTAAACCAAAACCTAACCCTAACCCCTAACCCTAACATTAACCCCTACCCCTACCCCTAACCCTAACCTGAACCCCTAACCACTAACCCTAAACCTAACCCTAACCTTTAACCCTAAACCTTAACCCTAACCCTAACCCTAATCCTAACACTAACCCAAACCCAACCCTAAACACTAACCCTAACCTTAACGCCTAACCTTAACCCTAACACTAACACTAACCCTAACACCTAACCACTAACCCTAGCCCTACCCCCTAACCGCTAACCCCTAACCCTACCCCTAACCCTAACCCTTAACCCTAACCCTTAACCCGAACCCTAACCCTAACCCAAAACCTAACCCCTAACCCTAACCAAAACCCGTAACCACTAACCCTAACCCTAACCCTTAACCCTACCCTTAACCCTAACCATAACCCAAACCCTAACCCTAACCCCAAACCCTAACAGTAACCCCAAACCTTAACCCTAACCCTAAGGCTAACACTACCCCTAACCCTAACCCCTAACCCCTAACCCTAACCTCTAATGCTCTCCGTAACCCTTAAACTCAACACTTAACCCTAAACCTAACCCTAACCCTTACCCTAACCCGTACCCTAACCCTAACCGAACACTAACCGTAACCCGTACCCTAACCTTTACCCATACCCTAACCCTGAACCATACCCTAACCCCAACCTTAACCCGTACACGAACCCTAACCCGTATCCTAACACTAACCCATACCCTAACCCTAACACGTAACCTAAATCTAACCCTGACCCTAACCCAAACAATAACCTAACCCTAATCCTAACCCGTGCCCTAACCCTTACGCTAACCCCAACCCTAACGCTAACACGTACACTAACCCTAATGGTACCCTAACACTAACCCTAACCCGTACCCTAAACCTAACCCTAAAATTAACCCTAACCCGTAACCTAACCCTATACCCTACCCTACCTTAACCCTAAACATAACCCGTACCATAACACTAAAACTACCCCTAAACCAAACGCTAACTCTAACCATAACCCTAACCCTATCTCTAAACCTAACCCTAAACCTAACCTAACCGTAACCCTCACCCTAACTGTATCCCTAACACATAAACTAACCCTAACTCTAACCCTAACCCATAAACTAAACCTAACCCTAACCCTAACCCTAAACAGTGCCCTAACCCTAACCCTAACATGTACCTTAACCCTAACCCTAAACCTAAACCTAACCCTAAGCCATACCCTAACCCTAACCCTAATCCGTACCCTAACCCATACCGTGACCCTAAACCTAACCCGTACCCTAAACCTAACCCTAACCCTAACCTGAACCCTAACTCTAACCTGTACCCTAACCCTAAACCGTAACGTAACCTGTACCCTAACCTGTACCCTAACCCGTACCCAAACCCTAATCCTATCCCGTTCCCTAAACCAAACCCTAACACTAACCCGTACACTAACCCGAAACCGTACCCATACCCTAACCCATAAATAAACCTATACCCTACCCCTAACCCTAACCTGAACCCGTACCCTAAGCCTAACCATAACCCCAGCCCTAACCCTAACCCGTTCCCTAACCCTAACCCAAAACGTATCCCATACCCTAACCCGAACCCTAACCCATAAGCTAACCCTAACCTGTAACCTAAACCTAACACTATACCTAACCCTAAACAGTACCCTAACCCTAGCCCTAACCCTAAACACTAACCCGACCCATAACCCTAACCCTAACCGAAACCTAACCCTAACACTAAGCCTAACCATAACCTACCCTAACCCTAACCCTAACCTGTACCCTAACCCAAACCCTAACACCGTAAACCTAACCCTATCTTGTACCCTAACCCTAACCCTAAACCTAACCCAAACCCTAACCATAACCAGTACACTAACCCATACCTTAACCCGTACCATAATCCATACCATATCTCTAAACCGTACCCTCACCCTAACCCTAACCCGTACCCTAACCCTAATCTATACCCTAACCTAAGCCTAAACCGAACCCTAATCATAACCCTAACACTAACCCTAATCCGTAGCCTAACCCTAACCCAAACCCTAAACATAACCCAAACTCTAACTCTAACCCTAACCCGTACTCTAACCCTAACCATAACCCTAACCTGTAACCTAACCCTAACCCTAACCCTAACGCTGAACAGTACCCTAAACCTAACCCTATCCCATACACTAACCCTAAACCTAACCCTAAACCTAACCTTAACCCGTACCCTAATCCTAACCCGTACCCTAATGCTTACCCTAAGCCTCACCCGTACCCTAACCCAAACTCTAACCCATACCCTAACCCTAATCTTACCCCAACCCTAAACCTAACGAAACCCAATCCCTAATCCTAACCTTAACCCTAACCTAATCCTAACCTTATCCCTTACCCTATCCCTAACCCTAACTCGTAACCAAACCCTAACCCTAATCCTAAACAGTACCCTAACTTTAACCTTAACCCGTACCCTAACCCTAACCGTAAACCTAAACCGATCCCTAACCCGTACCCTAACCCGTACCCTAACCCGTAACCTAACCCGTACCCTAACCCTAATCCTAACCCGTAGCCTACCCCTAACCCTAACCTGAACCTTAACCCTAACCCTAACCCTAACCTAACCCTAAGCTTAAACAGGACCCTAACCCTAACCCTAACCCGTAACCTAACTCAAACTTTACAGCGTTGGAAGTCAGGTCGTTCCATGAACAAAACTCTACTGCACCTGGAGACACAACCGTTGAAGCCTGCAGCTTGCCCCTTGCGTCCCATGAGCTTCTGACAAACATGTCTTGTGAGGATGTTCGTAACTGCATCTGCAGGCAGTATGGAACTGGGAAGGACCGCGTGTCAGCTCACCTCGCAGAAGGAAGTTCCCCAGAGAGACAGCTTTCACCGAGGTACTCAGGTTTGGAAGTTCGTATGTAGCTCCCTTCTGAGGGAGGAATTACTCAGAAGTTGGATTGGGCTAGGAGACACTTGCCTCTCACAAAACTTGTGTCCCGTATCAAACGACGTCCTTTCGAAGTTCTGGCCCTGAGAACGCAGCAGTATTCTAACGCAGGAGGTTCCAAGCGTACCACTCTACTCCACCTGGAGACACCTTCCAGGCCTGCATTATTCCACTTGCGTCTCACAAGCTTCTGACAAGCTTCTCTGGTGAAGACGTTGGCAACACATTCTGCAGGCAGTGTGGAACTGTGAAGGAATGCGTGTGAGCCCAACTCTCGAATGTAAGTTGCCGTTGGATGTAGGGTTCAATTAGCTAGTATGGAACTTAGTATGTAGCACCAGTCTAAGACAGGAATTACTAGGATGTCGCGGGATTGAGCTTGGAGGCACTACTCTTGTGGGCTTCACCTGGACGAGGTGACTGGTCCTCACCTGGGACTCAACTGGACCTGATAACTTAGCTCCACACTTTGGCCTCACCTGGCCCTGATGACTCTGGGCCCCACCTAGGCCTCAATCTGGACTTGGTGACTGTGGTCCCCACCTGGGTCTCACCAGGACCTGGTGACTCTCGTTCCCACATGACCCACACCTGGACCCGGTGACTGTGGTGTTCTTGTAGACTCACATTTACCTGGTGACTCCAGTCCCCACCAGGGCCTCACCTGGATCTGGTGACTCTGGCCTGCAGGTTGGCCTCACCTGGACCTGATGAGTGGGGTTGCCACCTGGGCCTCACCCATACCTGGTGACACAGGTCCCCACGTGGGCCTCACTTGGACCTGGTGAATCTGGTCCTACCTGGTCCTCACCCAGAACTGGTAACTCTGGTCACCACCTGGGTCTCACCTGGACCTGGTGAATCTGGTCCCCATCTGGGCCTCATCCAGTCCTGGTTACTTTGTTCCCCACCTGGACCTGATTGCTGTGGACTCCTTCTTGGCCTCACCTGGAACTGGTGACTCTGATCCTAACTGGGCCTCACCCAGATCTGGTGACTCTGGTCCTCACCTGTGGACCATTATGACCTGGATACTCTGTTCCACACCTGAGCCTCACCTGGACATGATGACTCTGGATCCCCTCTGGCCCTCACCCTGACCTGGTGACTCTGGTCCCCATCTGGATGTCACCTGGACCAGGTGAATCTGGTACCCCTCTAGGCCTCAACTAGACCTGGTGTCTCTGGTCCTCAACTGGGCCTCACCGGAACCTTGTGAATATGCTCCCCACCTACGCCTCATCTGGACCTGGTGACTCTGGTTCTACCTGGGCATCATCGGGAGATGGTTACTCTATTCCCCACTGGGACTGACCTGATCCTGGTAACTCTGGTCCTGACTTTGGCCTCTTCTGTACCAGGTGACTCTGGCTCCACCTGGGCCTCACCTGGAACTGGTGACTCTGATCCTCAGCATGGCCTCACCTGACCTGGTGACTGTGGTTCCCATCGGGACCTCACCTGGACCTCATGTCTCTGGTCCCACCTGGGCCTCACCAGGACCTGGTGTCTCTGGTACCCACCTGGGTAGCATCAGGATATGGTTACACTGTTCACTAACAGTGACCCAGCTGGACCTATTAACTCTGGTCTTCACCTGGGCCACACCTGTTCCCACCTGGGTCTCACCTGGACCTGGTGAGTCGGATCCCCAACTGGTCCTCAACTGTAACTGGTGATTTTCGTTCCCACATGGACATCATGTGGACCTGGTGTCTGCAGTGTTTCTAGCTTCTCATGTACCTCGTGACTCTGGTTCCCACCAGGGCCTCACTGGGACCTGGTGAGTGTGGTTGCCACCTGCACCTCACCTGGACCTGGTGATTCTGGTCTGCACCTGAGACTACCCTGGATCTGGTGACTGTGGTCCCCACCTGGGCTTCACCTGGATTTGGTGACTCCGATCCCCATCTGGGCCTCACCTGGCCCTGTTGACCATGGTCCTCAACTGGGCATAATTGGGACCCGGTGACTGTGTTCCACAACTGGACCTCACCTGGACCAGGTGACTCTGGTCCCACTCTGGGTCTCACCGTGCCCTAGTGACTGTGAACCCCACTTTGGCCTGACGTGGACCTGCTGACCCTGGTTGCCACCTGCACCTCACCTCGAACTGTTGACTCTGGTTCTTTCAAGGGCCTCCCCTGTACCCGGTGATCCTGGTCCCCACCTGGGCCTCACCTGGACGTGGTGACTCTTGTCACCACCGGGGAATCACCTGGACCTGGTTACTGTGTTCAACACCTGGGCCTCAAGTAGACCTGTTGACCATGGTCCCCAAGCTGGCCTCACATGGACCTGTTGCCTCTGATCTCCACCGGGGCCTCACGTGTACCTGGTAACTCTGGTCCTCACCTGGGCCTCATCTGGACCTGGTGACTCTGGTCCCCACCTGGGCTTCACCTGGATCTGTTGACTCTGGTCCCCACCTGGACTTCACCTGGATCTGGTGACTCTGGTCCCCACCTGGACCTCTCCTGGACCTGGTGACTCTCTTTCCAACATGGACCTCACCTGGATCTGGTGACTCTGGTCCTCAGTTTGGCCTCACCTGGACCTGGTGTCTCTCATCCCCACTTTGACCTAACTCAGAACTGCTGAATCTTGCCCCACCTAGGCCTAACCCAGACCTGGTGACTCTTGTCCCCAGCTATGCCTCAATTCGACCTGATGAATCTGGTCCTCACGTGGGCCTCACATGGACCTGGGACTCAGCTGGATAGAGTGGCTCTTGTTCCCACAAGGGGCTCACCTGATACTGGTGACTGTGGTCTTATTCTATGCCTCACCAGGACCTAGTGATTCTGATCCCCATCTGGGCCCTGCATGGCCCTAGTGACTGTGTTCCTCACCCAGGCATCATTGGGACCTGGATACTCTATTCCACACCTGGGCCTCACTTTGACCAGGGACCTCTGGTCCCATTCTGGGCCTCAAACTAAAATGGTTACTCTGGTTCCCCCTCTGGGCCTCACCCTTACCTGGTGACTCTGGTCACCCCTTGGGGTTCACTTGGACCTGGTGAATCTGGTCCTTAGCTGGTCCTCACCTGGATCTGGTGACTGGTCACCACCTGGGCCTCACCTGGACTTGGTGAATCCTGTTGCCACCTGGGCCTCACCTGGACCTTGTGACTGTGGTCCCACCTGGACCTCACCTGGATCTGGTGGCTCTGGTTCCCATATGGGGCTCTCCTGGACCTGGTTCCTGTGGTCTCCATCTGGCCTCACCTGGAACAAAATGACTCTGATCCATATTTGGGCCTCACCTGGACCTGTTGACTCTGGTCCTTACCTGGGCATCATTGGGACCTGGTTACTCTCTTATATACCTGGGCCTCACCTGGACCTGGTGACTCTGGTCCCCCTCTGGACCTCACCCTGACCTGGTGACTGTGGTCTCACCTGGGCTTCACCTGGATGAGGTGACTGGTTCCCACAGGGACCTCACCTGGACCTGGTGACTCAGGTCCTCATATGGGCATCATGGGACCTGGTTTCTCAGTTCCACATCGGGGCCTCACCTGGACCTAGTGATTCTCGTCCCCCTCTGGGCCTCACCCTGACGTGGTGACTCTGGTCCCCACCTGGATATCACCAGAACCGGGTGACTCTGGTCCCCCTCTGGGACTCACCCGGAGCTGGGGACACTGGTCCTCAACTGGGCCTCCACAGGACCTGGTGAATCTACTCCTCACTTGCCTCGTCTGGACCTTGTGACTCTTGTCCCACCTGACATCAATGGGACATGGTTACTCTTTTCCCCAACTGGGCCTCACCTGGACATGATAACTTTGCTCCACACTTTGGCCTCACCTGGCCCTGATGACTCTGGGCCCCCGACCTAGTCCTCAATCTGGACCTGGTGACTGTGGTCCCCACCTGGGTCTCACCTGGACCTGGTGACTCTCGTTCCCACATGAACCACACCTGGACCTGGTAACTGTGGTGTTCTTGTAGACTTACATTTACCTGGTGACTCCGGTCCCCACCAGGGCCTCACCTGGATCTGGTGACTCTGGCCTGCAGGTTGGCCTCACCTGGACCTGGTGAGTGGGTTTGCCACCTGGGCCTCACCCATACCTGGTGACTCAGGTCCCTACGTGGGCCTCTTGGACCTGGTGAATCTGGTCCTTACCTGGTCCTCACCCAGACCTGGGGACTCTGGTCACCACCTGGGCCTCACCTGGACCTGGTGAATCTGGTCCCCATCTGGGCCTCACCCAGTCCTGGTTACTTTGTTCTCCACCTGGACCTGATTCCTGTGGACTCCTTCTTGGCCTCACCTGGAACTGGTGACTCTGATCCTATCTGCGCGTCACCCAGATCTGGTGACTCTGGTCTCACCTGGGCATCATTGGTACCTGGTTACTCTGTTCCACACCTGAGCCTCACCTGGACATGATGACTGTGGAACTCTCTGGGCCTCACCCTGACCTGGTGACTCTGGTCCCCATCTGGATGTCACCTGGACCAGGTGATTCTGGTACCCCTCTAGGCCTCAACCAGACCTGGTGAATCTGGTCCTCAACTGGGCCTCACCTGGACCTAGTGAATATGCTCCCCATCTGGACCTCATCTGGACCTGGTGACTCTGGTCCCTACCTGGGCATCATCGGGACATGGTTCCACTGCATGGCCTGCAGGTTGGCCTCATCTGGACCTGGTAACTCTGGTCCCTACCTGGGCATCATTGGGACATGGTTCCTCTGCATGGCCTGCAGGTTGGCCTCACCTGGACCCGGTGACTCTTGTCCTCACTTTGGCCTCTTCTGTACCAGGTGACTCTGGCCCCACCTGGGCCTCACCTGGACCGAGTGACTCTGATCCTCAGCAGCATGCCTCAAATGCACCTTTCCACTAGCTGCATTCATATGGCCGTGAGAATGTAGCTACATTGTAAGTCAGGAGGTTCCATGTATACCGCTCTACTGCACCTAGAGACACAATATTGAAGCCTGCAGCTAGCTCCTTTTGTCCTATGAGCTTCTGACCAACACGTCTAGTGAGGATGTTCGAAATTTCATCTGAAGGCCATGTGGAACTATGAGGGACTGGAGGTGAGTTCAAGTCTCAGAAGAAAGTACCCTTTGGACACTGCGTTCCACTAGCTTCTCATGTATGGGACTTACTATGTAGCACCAATTGTAGAGTGCAGTTCCTCACATATCTCTGGATTGGGCTTGGAGACACTAGGCGTGTGGACCGGCGCCTTCCACTAACCTCTCACAACCCTTCTGTCACAATTCAAGCCTAGGCCTGATAGGAGCGAAGTGTATCTGCAGTCAGCATGTGGGAGGTACAGGGCATAATTTCAACTCTCAGAAGTGTGTATGCTTTACAGGCAGATGTCTGCTAGACACTTATTGATGGGAGGTAGAACCGAGGTACACTCTAATTAAATAAGGACGTTGGCAATCGCTGCATTTAACTCAGATATACGTGAGTCAGGTCTGTCACTTCCACATGCTTTTCACACAACCTCTTCCAGCACCTAACATAAAGATGCTAAGACCTATGTCTACAGGCAGTCAGGATGCGGGACGGTCCTGCCCTGACCTCAGCTCGTACAAGGAAGCATGCCTAGAAGTCAGCTTTCAACTAGCTGCGTTCTTATGGCAGTGAGAATGTAGCAGTATTCTAATTCAGGAGGTTCCAAGATTACCACTCTACTGCACCTGGAGACACCTTCCAGGCCTGCATTATTCCACTTGCGTCTCACAAGCTTCTGACAAACGTCTCTGGTGAAGATGATCAAAACTCATTCTGCAGGCAGTGTGGAACTGTGAGGGACTGGGTGTGAGCTCAACTCTCAGAAGAGAGACTCTTTTGGACTTGGGGTTCAGCTAGCTTCTCACGTATGGAAATTAGTATGTAGCACCTGTCTAAGGAATTACTAGGAAGTCGCTGGATTGAGCTTGGAGGCACTAGTCTTGTGTGCCGGGACTTTCCACTTATCTCTCACAACACTTCAGTCATGCATCGAGCCTAGGCCTTTTAGCAGCGAAGTGTACCTGCAGGCACGATGTGGGAAATACAGGCCATAAGCTCAACTCTCAAAAGTGTGTACGCCTGGGAGGTAGATGTCTGCTACCCACTCAGACATGGGAGTTAGAAACTAGCTACACTCTTTGAAGAAGGCCGTTTGAAATCGCTGTATTCAATTCAGATAATCGGGAGTACAGGCCTGAAACTTCCACATGCATTTCACCGACCTCTCCCAGCACCTAACATAAGCATATTAGCAGGTACGTGTATGGGCAGGCAGGATACGGGAGGGTCCTTCCATGAGCTCAGCTCTCAGAAGGAAGCATGCCTAGAAGCCAGCTTTCTACTAGCTCGTTCGGATGGCCGTGAGAACGTGACAGCATTGTAAGGCGGTACGCTTACAATGAATACTGCTTTACTGCACCTGGAGACACAACCTTGAAGCCTGCAGCTGGCCCTTGCGTCCCATGAGCTTCTGAAAACATGTCTAGTGAGGATGTTCGTAACTGCATCTGCAGGCAGTGTGGAACTGGGAAGGACCGCATGTCAGCTCATCTCGCAGAAGGAAATTCCACAGAGAGAGAGCTTTCAGCTAGGTACTCAGGTTTGGAAGTTAGTATGTAGCACCCCTCTGAGGGAGGAATTCCTCAGAAGTCGCTGGATGAAACTAAGAGACACTTGCCTCTCGCAAAACTTGCATCCCGTATTGGACGAAATCCTTTGGAAGTGAAGTGTACAGGCCGTCAGCATGTGGGAGGTACAAGCCATAAGCTCAATCCAAAGGAGCCGTGCATGCCTTGATGGCAGCTGTCCGCTACGCACAAAATTTACAAGGGAGACACGTGGTTTTCACTCTGCTACTGTCCCGCATACAACGAAATGCTGTGGAAGCGGAACTTACAGGCAGTCAGGATGGGGGAGGTACAGGCCATAAGTTGAACTTGCAGAAGTGTGTTTGCTTTGCAGGCCGATGTCTGCTAGACACTTATCGAGACGAGGTATACAGGAGCTACACTCTAATTGAACATGGACATTGGAAATCGCTCTATTGAACTCAGATACATATGAGTACAGTCCTGACACTTCCACTGGCATTTCTCCAACCTCTCCGAACACCTAACATAAGGATGTTAGCAGCTACGACTACGGGCAGGCAGGATGCGGGAGGCTCCTGCCCTGAGCTCAGATTTCAAAGGAGACATGCCTGGAGGCCAGCTTTCTACTAACTGCGTTCTGATGGGCATGAGAACGTGGCAGCATTGTAATTCAGGATGTTCCATGAATACCGCTTTACTGCACCTGGAGACACAACCTTGAAGCCTGCAGCTTGCCCCTTGCATCCCATGAGCTTCTGACAAACATGTCTAGTGAGGATGTTTATAAGTGTATCTGCAGGCAGTGTGGACTGGGAAGGACCACGTTTCAGCTCATCTCTGAGAGGGAAGTTCCCCAGAGTGAGCTTTCAGGTAGGTTCTCAGGTTTGGAAGTTAGTATGTAGCTCCCATCTGAGGGAAGAATTCCTCAGATGTTGCTGTATTGAACAGAAAGAAGAAAGAAAGAAAGAAAGAAAGAAAGAAAGAAAGAAAGAAAGAAAGAAAGAAAGAAAGAAAGAAAGAAAAAAGAAAGAAAGAAAGAAAGAAAAAAGAAAGAAAGAAAGAAAAGAAAGAAGGAAGGAAGGAAGGAAGGAAGGAAGGAAGAAAGAAAGAAAGAAAGAAAGAAAGAAAGAAAGAAAGAAAGAAAGAAAGAAAGAAAGAAAGAATGAGTGGCACCTGTGTGGCTCTGTCAGTTAAGCTTCTGCCTTAGGCTCAGATCATGATCCAGGTCCCAAGGCAGGCTCCCTGTTCAACAGAGAACCTGCTTCTCCCTCTCCCTCTTCCCCTCTCGCTCATGCTTTATCTCTACTCTCTCTCTCAAATAAATAAAAAACATCTTTGAAAAAGAAACAAACAAACAAATCCACAAGGAAGAGAAATTGCCCATGTAGAATAATTTCAAACAATTTGTGAAGACATTCCACCCTCAAGTTCATGAGCATAGCTTCCCACTCTTACGTGTGGAATACACATAGTAACTTCCTTCCTTCTAATAAGAAAACCTTAAAATAATAATGATAATATAATAATAATAATTAATAATAATAAAAAAGAATCAGGGATCCCTGGGTGGCGCAGCGGTTTGGCGCCTGCCTTTGGCCCAGGGCGCGATCCTGGAGACCCGGGATCGAATCCCACATCGGGCTCCCGGTGCATGGAGCCTGCTTCTCCCTCTGCCTGTGTCTCTGCCTCTCTCTCTCTGTGACTATCATAAATAAATAAAAAAAATTTAAAAAAAAAAAAAATAATAAAAAAGAATCAGTTTACTACTGAGAAAGCTGACAAACACTACTTCAGCAAGATGATCAGATCGATACCAAGACTGATAAATCATGTTGATAGTATCTATCCTTTATATGATATAATGAAAATGGCAGTATATCTCTGTATATAATCCACAAAAACAGTTCAGTCATGAGATAAACAACAGACATGTCCCAACTGAGGGAAATTTTACAAAATACTCTACTTGTCAAAGTGTTCCAGTTCAAAACAAGAAAAGGCTGAAAGAATGTCACAATCCAGATGAGCCTAAGGAAAGAGGACAAATGGAATGTGATTTGAGGATTGGTAACTTAGCAAAAACTAAGGAAATCTGAATAAACTATGGTCTTTTTTTTTTGTCTTAGTTTAATGCGAATTTTTTAATATTGATTCATTAGCTCATATTTGTACCGTACTAATATATCAATAATTGGATAAATTGAGTGCAAGTGCATGCGAATGCTCTGTACTATCTTCTCAGTTTCCCTATAAATCTTTGTTTTTTTCCTAATAAATAAGATTTATTTTGAAAATTGACTTAAATGAATCAGGCTCCAAGTGTGAAGACATTTTAAGAATTGTTGAATTAACGTTTGCCTTATTCTTAAAGAGTTCCTTTGATGGAAACAAAGTAAGAATTTTAGATCAAAGGAACAAAAAACACTTAAGAACACGTATAATGCCTCCTCAACCTGAAAAGCAGGAAAGGATATTAAATAGTAAAAATCAGATAAAAATACTTCTAGTACAATAGACACCGTATTGCAAGTGCATTTAAAATTAGCAATGCATAACATTTATTTCCTTGACATTTGTCTTCCAAAGAGTTCAAAGTGTTTCAGTGTCAGTTGAAACAGGGGAAGAATCTCAGGGAAGGATCCTTCACATAAATAATAGGACCATTGGTACTAATGTCTCTCAGTTCTTTCCAAATCCATAAAGATGCATTTCCTGATGAGTGACTGAGCTGTGAAGAAAGAGATGAGAAACCCTCATCCCTCTGAATTACTTGTGTCAGAATATTTTGACCATAGTACCACGGATAGTAAATTATCCTTATTAACAGGAAATATGTCTCAGATTGGAATCTGAGCAATCAGATGGGCAGAGAAAAAATGCTTTGACTGGCTCTTCATCTTCTAAAAACAAAGGAGAGCTTTTTTATGTACAAAGTCTATTGTCAAGATAGCCTTAGGGAATAAGAGTCTGCAGCATCGAATCCAGCTGCACACAGGTCTTCCTGATCCGAAATCCCTGGGCCTGTCCCCCAACACAGGCTGCCATGCTGAGGTCATTTTCAATTGCTCTCTTAGGAGCTCTGGGGAAGGGGGAAGGAGCGAGATAGGATGTGACTGGAAGCGTGGAGGCCTAGAAAATTAAGACCATTCCAACTTAAATTCAGTGTTAGCACAAGTCCAGCCATCCCAGGTCCCTGTGAAGAACAGCTGAAATTAACATTACTTCAGTTACCGGTAAAAGCAAAAGTTTACAGCTTAATGTCCTAGAAAGCCCCACAATAGAAACAAAACTGAGTCAAGGCCAAGGACAGGAAGCCTCTATTAGAATGAGAACAGAGCTCAATGCCCTTGAATGTCCCATATCAAATTGTAAACAGAACTTGAGGAATTGCTCCACCCCTTCTGGAGGTCCCTGAGACCAGCCCTTAAAACTAAGCTAAAACCCACCTCGGGGTCCAAGTCCCTGCTCCACTCTGTCCGGTATACTTGCACACAAGCTCTAGCTTGTAAATAAACCCTCATGTGTTTGCATCAGTGTCGGCTTCTGGGTGGTTTCTCAGATTCACAATCTTGGGCACAACACTCTGAGATAAAAAAACAAAGCCAAAAGAAGCTCGGACGCAGGTAGAGTAAACGCAGGGTTCTGAGAGAATCGGCGGATACCCAGGGGCTTGGGAGCTCTTCTGTGGAGGCCCATGCAGACTGGGGGGCAGAATGCTCAGCCCCAGAGCCAGAGGACCCACAGACCCCACCGGCATCCGGCCTATCGGGGGGGGGGGGTCTCAAGGAGCAGCACTGTGCCGCCCACTGGAGGCTAGAGGTGCTGATGCCCACCCCACCTCTGATCCCGCAGGTGCATCTACCACACAGATGTGCACCTGCTAATCAGTGCCAGAGCCCATCCCCAGACCCTGCACAGACCACTCACCGCCACCAATTTGTCGGACCACAGAGGATGCATAGATTCAGCTGTGCCTGGAAAGTAGGATATAACTTCCTTTGTACTTTGTGCTTTATTGTAATTTATTTTCCTTGATTTTTTTTATTAATTGACTTATTTTAATTTTATGTATGTACCTTATATAATTCTTATTTTTACTTTCATGGTACTTTAATTGTGTTTCATATTTGGGGTTTAGAATCTTTTGAAACGCAGGCCAAAATAATCTGGTGTTTTTTTTTGGAGAGCAGTTGTTATTGTTTTCCTTGGTTTTTCTTTTTCTTCCCTCTTTCTTTTCTGGAAAAGGTAATGAGATGGAGAAATTCACCTCCATAAAATAACATGAGATAGTACTCACAGCCAGGAAGTCCATCAATACACATATATGATGTCTAACTACATTTTAAAACAATGATTATAAAGATAGCAGCTGGGCTGGAAAAAGAGCACAGAAGAAAACTAGAGAATCCCTTACTGCAGAAGTAAAACAACTAAAATCTAGTCAGGCCAACGTTAAAAATGCTATAACTGAGATGCAGTCCCACGTGGAAGCCATAAAAACAAGAAAGCTTATGGACCACAGAGACGGACGTAGGGAAGTCAGCCACTTATTAAAAAATAACATTCATATCTTAGAAGACTCAGAAGATGAAGAGAGAGAACAGGTGGGCCTTGCTCAGCCATTAGAAACGACAAATACCCACCATTTGCTTCAACGTGAATGGAACTGGAAGATATTATGCTGAGTGAAGTAAGTCAATCAGAGAAGGACAAACATTGTATGTTCTCATTCATTTGGGGAATATAGATAATAGTGAAAGGGAATATAAGGGAACGGAGAAGAAATGTGTGGGAAATATCAGAAAGGGAGACAGAACATAAAGACTCCTAACTCAGGGGATCCCTGGGTGGCGCAGTGGTTTAGCGCCTGCCTTTGGCCCAGGGTGCGATCCTGGAGACCCGGGATGGAATCCCACATCGGGTTGCTGATGCATGGAGCCTGCTTCTCCCTCTGCCTATGTCTCTGCCTCTCTTTCTCTCTCTGTGTGTGTGACTATCATAAATAAAATTAAAAAAAAAGACTCCTAACTCAGGGAAATGACTAGGGGTGATGGAAGGGGAGGAGGGCAGGTGGTGGGGGTGAATGTGTGATGGGCACTGAGGGGGGCACTTGATGGGATGAGCACTGGGTGTTATTCTGTATGCTGGCAAATTGAACACCAATAAAAAATAAAATTATTATTAAAATAAAAGAAAGAAATAAAGAAGAAAGAAAGAAAGAAAGAAAAAGAAAGAAAGAAAGAAAGAAAGAAAGAAAGAAAGAAAGAAAGAAAGAAAGAAAGAAAGAAGTAGTACGTGGATGGATCAGTCAGTTAAGCTTCTGCATGAGGCTCAGATCATGATCCAGGTCCCAAGGCAGGCTCCCTGTTTAGCAGGGAACCTGCTTCTCCCTCTCCCTCTGCCTCTCTCGCTCATGCTTTTTCTCCTCTCTCTCTCTCTCTCTCATATAAATAAATAACATCTTTGAAAAAGAAACAAACAAACTCAGAAGGAAGAGAAATCTCCCATGTAGAAGAATTTCAAACAATTCGTGCAGACATACCACACTCAAGTTCATGAGCATAGCTTCCCACTCTTATGTGTGGAAAACACATAGTAACTTCCTTCTGCAAAATATATTATGAAAAACCTAAAATAATAATGATAATATAATAATAATAATAATAATAATAATAATAATAATAATAAAAGAATCACTTTACTACGGAGAACGCTGACAAATATTTCCTCAGCAAGATGATCAGATTGATACCAAGACTGATAAATCATGTTGACAGTATCTATCCTTTATATGATATAATGAAAATGGCAGTATATCTCTGTATATAATCCACAAAAACAGTTCAGTCATGAGATAAACAACAGACATGTCCCAACTGAGGGAAATTTTACAAACTACTCTACTTCTCATAGTGTTCCAATTCTACAACAACAAGGAAAGGCTGAAAGACTGTTACAATCCAGAGGAACCTAAGAAAACAGGAGGACAAATGGAATGTGATATGAGGGATGGTAACTTAGCAAAAGCTAAGGAAATCTGAATAAAGTATGGTCTTTGGTTAATGCGACTATTTTAAAATTGATTCATTAGTTCATATTTGTACCGTACTAATATAAGATATCAATAATTGGAGAAATTGAGTGCCAATGCATGCGAATGCTCTGTACTATCTTCTCAATTTCCCTATAAATTCCCTCAATTCCCTATAAATCTTTGTTTTTTTCCTAATAAATAAGATTTATTTTGAAAATTGACTAATTTCTTTCTTTTTTTTTTTTTTTTTTTTTTTTTAATTTTTTTTTTTTATTTATTTATGATAGGCACACAGTGAGAGAGAGAGAGGCAGAGACACAGGCAGAGGGAGAAGCAGGCTCCATGCACCGGGAGCCCGATGTGGGATTCGATCCCGGGTCTCCAGGATCGCGCCCTGGGCCAAAGGCAGGCGCCAAACCGCTGCGCCACCCAGGGATCCCCGAAAATTGACTAATTTCTTGATGAGTGACTGAGCTGTGAATAAAGAGATGAGAAACCCTCATCCCTTTGAATTACTTGTGTCAGAATATTTTAACCATAGTACTACGGATAGTAAATTATTCTTAGTAACAGGAAATACGTCTCAGATTGGAATCTGAGCAATTAGATGGGCAGAGAAAAAAACTTTGACTCGCTCCTCATCTTTTAAAGGTAAAGGACAGCTTTTCTACGTACAAAGTCAGTTGTCAAGATAGCCTTAGGGAATAAGAGTCTGCAGCATGGAATCCCACTGCACAGCTGGGACGCCCACGCCCCAGGTCTTCCTGATCCCAAATCCCTGGGCCTATCTCCCAACACAGGCTGCCAAGCTGAGGTCATTTGCAATTGCTCTCTTAGGAGCTCCAGGGAAGGGGAAAGAGCTAGATAGGATGGGACTGGATGCAAGGAGGCCGAGAAAATGCAGGCCTTTCTACTTTAAGTTCAGTGTTCGAACAAGACCAGCCATCCCAGGCCCCTGTGAAGAAGAGCTGAAATTTACATTACTTCAGTTACAGGAAAAAAAAACAAACAAAAGTTTACAGCTTAATATCCTAGAAAGCCCCACAATAGAATGAAACTGAGCCCATGCCAAGGGCTGGAAGCTCCTATTAGAATGAGAGCAGAGTTCAATACCCTTGAAGGCCCCATAACAAAATGTAAACAGAACTTGAGGAATTGCTCCAGCCCTTCTGGAGGACCCCGAGACAAGCCCTTAAAACTAAGCTAAAACCCACCTCAGGGTCCAAGTCCCTGCTCCGCAGTGTTGGGTGTACTTGGACGCAAGCTCGAGTTTGGAAATCAACCCTTGTGTGTTTGCATTGGTGTGAGCTCCTTAGTGGTTTCTCGGATTCGCAATCTTGGGCACAACACCCCCATGTCCCCTCCCACCTTGGTTGAACCGCTATCCCCTCCCACCCAGGGTGACACTCAGTCACCTCCCTCCCTACAACAGCTGGGCACAGGCCGTCACACAGGTCCCATGGGCACGGTGGGCACTCCCACCATCCCTGGCCTCCCAGAGGAAGGAAGGAGGTTTTGGCAGTACCCACTCCATGGTGGCCCCAGGGCTCCCTGCCCAGGACAGACAGGTTAGGGTCTGTGTCCCTGACTCCAGCTCCTCCTCCCCGGTTTTCCCACAGGAAATGAAGGAGGAGGCCCTGGTCTCCTCTAGGGACATCACGCTGGGGGACCTGGACGTCAACAGGATATTCAGCAGTCACGTCATGTTTTGGGACTACTATGGGGTAGGGTGAGGCTGAGGGGCCAGGGGGATTAGGACCCGGGAGGACCGGGGGCTTCTGGGTAGGGAACATGGGGCTTCAGAGCCTGGGAGAAGAACAGCAGCCAACAACACACGGCTGCATGGTAGGTTGTTGGGGATAAACACCGTGCCCCCACCCTCGGGGTCTCAGGGATGAGGAGGCCACTAGGACGGGGCCTCCAGGGATTGCCATGTTAGCTGAACCCCAAAAGGGTGAGGGACGGCCCCCTGAAAAGCAGGGGGCTGGGGTGGGGGCCGTCGGGCCAGTAAGGGGACCTGGGGGCAGGGTGAATGGCGGTGACTGGAGGAAGACACACATAGATCTGATGAGGGTCGGACGGGTCAGGGTGATACCCACCCTCAGGACTTTATATATTTCTAAATTCTATGCATTAAATTTGAGACAATTTGAAATTTGTAAACATACATTGTATGATGACCCCCAGATAATGCCCCTGGTCCAGCCAGGGCCCTGTACTCACCACACGGGGCCCCAGGGACAGGTGTCACAGCATACCCCAGACTGGGGTCACCTTTATCTGTGGACGTCTCAGTATGCATCTTAGAGAAAGAGGATGCCCTGTGTCCACCGGCCCCCCCACACCATCCTCCCATTCCCCAGACCCACACCATCCCCTAACATCATCATCCCCCATGGCATAGCCCCTACACCATCCCCCTCACACACACACAGCCTCACACAATCCCTACGCACACTATACCCCAACACCATCCCCCCTACAACATCCCCCACACCCCACCACCATCATACCCATGCCCTCACACCATCCACCCCCACACCATCGGCCCCGAGCAAGGACCCAGTGCAGCTGCACCCTGTGGGACATGCTCAGACTCCCCGGGGTTCTCTGGATACCCTGCTCCCATCAGAAGCCTGGGTGTCCCATTGAGTACCAGGGGTTGCAGGGAGGAGGGAAGGCAGGGAGCCCCGGACAGTGTGTGTGCAGGAGAGTGGTGCAGAGGACACACTGTGCCGTGCCTCCAACCTCTGTCCCTCCTGGAGGGTGGGGCACCCTGCACAGGACACCAGGCCCTAACCCAGAGGGACCTGGGCTGAATTGGGCCCAGGCTCTGTGGGGGCTGGGTTGATTTGAGCCCACACCAGTCCCAACTGAAAGACTAATGGAATCAGGCCCCCATGGCCCTCGACAACCCTGGATTCTGGCGCCGGGCTCAGCGAGCCCTCTCACAGCTGGATGTGGTCTACTGGGCCCTGAGCATGTCACACAGATACAGGTCGCTTAACTAGGGCAGCCCTGGGGATCCCAGGACACACCAGTGTGGGGAGTGGAGGGGTAAACCGGTGGGCCACACCCGCACTCACACCATGAGGCAGGCTCCACCAGGTGCTGGGACTCTAGAGGGCCCGAGGCCGGGGTCCAGCTGCCCTGCGGGTACCCAGAGCAGGAGCCCATGAGCTACAGGTCCAGGTCAGCACTGCTGTCCGCAGAACCGTCACTCAGGCTGAAACCTCAGGACACACGCCCCCACCCGGAGTCCACACATGCTCCCAGGTGGGGGACTCCAGCACCAGCCCACCCACCCCGTGTGATTCTTGCCCCCACTTAAAGGACAGAAAGGTCTCCTAGTCTCACTAGTCTTGTGTGCCGGGAGATTCCAATTACCTCTCCCAACACTTCCGTCAAACAGCGAGCTTAGGCCTTTTAGAAGCGAAGGGTACTAGTAGGCTGGATGGAGATGTACAGGCCATAAGCTCAACTCTCAGAAGTGTGTATGCATGGGAGGCAGATGTCTGCTCCCCATTCTGACATGGGAGTTGGAACCTAGCTACACTCTGATTGAAGAAGGCCATTGGAAATCGCTGTATTCAACTCAGATACACAGGAGTTCAGGCCCAATGCTTACACATGCTTTTCCCGCAACCTCTCTCAGCCACTAACATTAGGATGTTAGCAGCTACGCCTACAGTCAGACAGGATGCGGGAGGGTTCTGCCCTGTCCTCAGCTCTCCCATGGGAGCATGCCTAGAAACCAGCTCTCAACTAGCTGCATTCTTTTTTTTTTTTTTTTAAAGATTTTATGTATTTATTCATGATAGTCACAGAGAGAGAGAGAGAGAGAGAGAGAGAGAGAGAGGCAGAGACACAGGCCGAGGCAGAAGCAGGCTCCATGCACCGGGAGCCCGACGTGGGATTCGATCCCGGGTCTCCAGGATCGCGCCCTGGGCCAAAGGCAGGCGCCAAACCGCTGCGCCACCCAGGGATCCCAACTAGCTGCATTCTTATGGCAGTGTGAAGGTAGCAGTATTCTGAGTCAGGAGGTTCCAAGATTACCACTCTACTGCACCTGGAGATACCCTCCAAGTCTGCATTGTTAACTTGCGTCACAGAAGCCTCTGGCAAATGTCGCTGGGTAAGACGTGCGAAACTCACTCTGCAAGCAGTGTGGAACTGTGAGGGACTGAGGGTGAGCTCAACTCTCAGAAGTAAGATGCTTTAGGAAAAGGCGTTCAGCTACCTTCTCACGTATGTAACTTAGTATGTAGCACCAGTCTACCACAGGAATTACTGGGAATTCGCTGAATTGGGCTTGGAGGCACTCGTCTTGTGTGCCGGGAGATTCCAATTACCTCTCCCAACACTTCCGTGAAGCAGCGAGCCTAGGCCTTTTGGAAGCGAATGGTACCGGCAGGCAGGATGTAAGGTTACAGGCCATAAGCTCAACTCTCAGAAGTGTGTATGCATGGGAGGCAGATGTCTGCTACCCACTGTACATGCGAGTTGGAACCTAGTTACACTCTGATTGAAGAAGGCTGTTGGAAATCGCTGTATTCAACTCAGATACACGGGAGTTCAGGCACAACGATTCCCTATGCTTTTCTCACAACCTCTCTCAGTCACTACCATGAGGATGTTAGCAGCTCCGTCTAGAGTAAGGCAGGATGCGGGAGGGTTCTGTCCTGAACTCAGCTCTCACAGGGAAGCATGCCTAGAAGCCAGCTCTCATCTAGCAGCATTCCTATGGCAGTGTGAAGGTAGCCGTATTCTGAGTCAGGAGGTTCTAAGATTACCACTCTACTGCACCTGGAGATACCCTCCAGGTCTGTATTGTTAATTTGCGTCTCAGGAGCCTCTGGCAAATGTCTCTGGTGCGAAACTCACTCTGCAGGCAGTGTGGAACTGTGAGGGACTGAGGGTGAGCTCAACTCTCAGAAGTAAGATGCTTTAGGAAAAGGCGTTCAGCTACCTTCTCACGTATGGAACTTAGTATGTAGCACCAGTCTACCACAGGAATTACTGGGAATTCGCTGAATTGGGCTTGGAGGCACTCGTCTTGTGTGCCGGGAGATTCCAATTACCTCTCCCAACACTTCCGTGAAGCAGAGAGCCTAGGCCTTTTGGAAGCGAAAGGTACCGGCAGGCAGGATGTAAGGTTACAGGCCATAAGCTCAACTCTCAGAAGTGTGTATGCATGGGAGGCAGATGTCTGCTACCCACTGTACATGCGAGTTGGAACCTAGTTACAGTCTGATTGAAGAAGGCTGTTGGAAATCGCTGTATTCAACTCAGATAAACGGGAGTTCAGGCACAACGATTCCCTATGCTTTTCTCACAACCTCTCTCAGTCACTACCATGAGGATGTTAGCAGCTCCGTCTAGAGTCAGGCAGGATGCGGGAGGGTTCTGTCCTGAACTCAGCTCTCACCGGGAAGCATGCCTAGAAGCCAGCTCTCATCTAGCAGCATTCCTATGGCAGTGAGAAGGTAGCCGTATTCTGAGTCAGGAGGTTCCAAGATTAACACTCTACTGCACCTGGAGATACCCTCCAGGTCTGCATTGTTAACTTGCGTCTCAGAAGCGTGTGGCAAACGTCTCTGGTGAAGACCTGCGAAACTCACTCTGCAGGCAGTGTGGAACTGTGAGGCTCAAATCACCCCAGCCCCCACAGAGCCCGGGGCCAGGCCAGCCCAGGTCCCTCTGGGTTAGAGGCTGGTGTCCTGTGCAGGGCGTGCCGCCCTCCAGGAGGGGCAGTGGGAGGAGGCAGGGCACAGTGCATACCGTGCTCCACCCACCTGCATCCACCCAGTCGTGGGCTCCCGGCATTCCCTCCTCCCTGCAACCTCTGTACTCTATGGGACACCAGGGATTCTGATGGGAGCCGGCTCTCCAGAGAACCCCGGGGAGGCTGAGCATGTCCCACAGGGGACAGCTTCCCCAGGTCCTTGCTGGGGTCCGATGGTGTGGGGGCAGAGGTATGATGGTGGTGGAGTGTGGGGGATGGTGTAGGGAGGATGGTGTGTGGGTATAGTGTGGGTGGGGAATGTGTGGGG
This sequence comes from Canis lupus baileyi, assembly GCF_048164855.1. NCBI lineage: Eukaryota > Metazoa > Chordata > Mammalia > Carnivora > Canidae > Canis > Canis lupus. The sequence goes on from NW_027326480.1 coordinate 116,099, forward strand.
TGTCGGGGATGGTGTAGGTGGGATGGTATGGGGACGATCCCATGGGGGATGATGATGTAGGTGGATGGTGTGGAGGTGGGTAATGAGAGGGATAGCCTCCACAGAAGAGCCCCCAAGCCCCCGGGTCTCCGCCGCTTCTCTCCGAACCCTGCGTTCACTCTGCCTACGTCCAAGCTTCTTTTGGTTTTGTTTTTTTATCTCAGAGTGTTGTGCCCAAGATTGCAAATCCGAGAAACCACCGAGAAGCCGACACCGATGGAAACGCACGAGGGTTTTTTTTCAAGCTCGAGCTTGCGTCCAAGTACACCCGACACAGTGGAGCAGGGACTTGGACCCCGAGGTGGGTTTTAGCTTAGTTTTAAGGGCTGGTCTCGGGGACCTCCCGAAGGGCTGGAGCAATTTCTCAAGTTCTGTTTACATTTTGATATGGGGCCTTCAAGAGCATTGAGCTCTGTTCTCATTCTAATAGGGGCTTCCCGCCCTAGGCCTGGGCTCAGTTCTTATGCTAATGTGGGGCTTTCAAAGACATTAAGCTGTAAACTTTTTTTTTTTCCTGTAACTGAAGTAATGAAAATTTCAGCTCTTCTTTGCAGGGGCGTGGGATGGCTGGACGTGTGCTAACACTGGATTAAAAGTGGAATGGCCTTAATTTTCTCGGCCTCAAAAAAAATTTTTTTTTTCTCGGCCTCCACGCGTCCCGTCTTCCTATCTAGCTCCTTGCCCCTTCCCCGGAGCTCCTAAGAGAGCAATTGCAAATGACCTCTGGTGGCAGCGTGTGTTGGGGGACAGGTCCAGGGATTTGGGATCAGGAAGACCTGGAGCGCGGGCGTCCCGGCTGTGAAGCCGGATTCGATGCTGCAGACTCTTATTCCCTAAGGCTATTTTGACAACTGACTTTGTACGTAGAAAAGCTCTCCTTTGTCTTTAAAAGATGAAGAGCAAGTCAAAGCGGTTTTTCTCTGCCCATCTGATTCCTCAGATTCCAATCTGAGACATATTTCCTGTTAATAAGGATAATTTACTATCCGCAGTACTATGGTTAAAATATTCTGACACAAGTAATTCAGAGGGCTGAAGGTTCCTCATCTCTTCACAGCTCAGTCACTCATCAGGAAATGCATCTTTATGGATTTGGAAAGAACCAAGAGACATTATTACCAATGGTCATATTATTATGTTAAAGATTCTTCCTTGAGATCCCAGGAAGGCAATTTTTCCTTGGGCTTGCGGAGGCCTCTTGGAGTGAGGTTAGAATCAGAAATTGTGAGTTTGGGTTTCAGATAATGAACTGGTTAGCTACGTAAACACGGACAGGCATTTAGGTTCTTTTTGAATTTCAATTCCCTTAAAAGCTATAGAATAATTTCTAAACACCTCATTAGACTGTTGCAGGATTTCTTTATTGCTAATACAAGTTAACATTCATATGGCACATATTATGTGCCAAGAATTGTGTCATGCTTCACATAAAAGAACTCATGGGATCCTCCAACAACCCTATGGGCAGATACTGTTATCTTGATGGGCCAACTAAAGGATAGATAGGAAGAAAACATCTTGTCCAAGGTCATTTGACCTAGCTAGTTAAGTGGATTCGAACTCAGGAAGCCTGGCTCCAGGCTGTTATGGCCACCAGAAAATATTTATTAAGTACTTACTAACGTCCTAGATATTGTACAAATAAAGTCCAACTCTTTATCATTAGAGCTCTATGGCACAGGCATTATTACTGTCACAGTTTTGCAGAGAAAGAAGTAGGTTCAGAGCCTAAGCTCAAGGGACTTGCCCAGAGCCCTACAATTCAGAGGCAGAAACCTTCCTTTTCCTCATAATATTCTCCTTCCACCACTTACCTTCTCCTTTCTCTAAGTCTTAATATAAATGTTGCTTCTTCTGGTCATCTTCTCCGAGGCCCCAGTTAGACTAAGCCTTCTTATATATGTACTTGTAGCAAGCTGTATATTTACCTTTATATTGGCTACTATAATCTTGTTTAGTTGTCTTTCGGTCACTTTTTGGTTAGTATCCGTCTCTCCCACCAGCATGGCCTGGAGGGAGCTAGGGACTGCATCTATGTCTGGTTAACTTGGTATTCCTAGCACCTTGCACATAGTAGCTATGCACCAAATACTTAATAAATTAATGGATCCCTAATCCCTAATCAACATCTCGAGTTGATGTTGATAAACATTAGAACATGAAATGGACAAAGATAAGAATGAAATTGCTGAATGAAATGATAAAAAGCAATTTTATCCATTCACTCATTCAGTATTTTATCAGGTGCCTACTGTATGCCATATCTGAGCGAAGGAAAATGATACGTGATTCCATTAGGGTATTATAATAGTAACTTAAAAATTGGCCTTCTAAGGCATTTGCTATAGTTGAAAGCTCTAACTAAAAGGCTCAGTGATTAGAAAGGAACTCAATAAAATCAAAATAAAGTATTATCTGGGCAGTAATTTCCCAGTAAATTTGGTTTAATAAAAATTTCACATGAATCATTTCTTAACTGACACTGAAGCACTGTGAACTCTTTGGAAGACAAATGTCCAGGAAATAAATGTTATGCATTGCTAATTTTAAAGGCACTTGCAATATGGTGTCTACTATAAAAGAAGTATTTTTATCTGATTTTTGCTATTTAATATCCTTTCCTGCTTTTCAGGTTGAGGAGGTGTTCATAAGTGTTTTTCTTTCCTTCTGATATAAAATTCTTACTTTGTTCCCATCGAAGGAACTCTTTAAGAATAAGGCAAAAATTAATTAAACTATTCTTAAAATGTCTTCATACTTGGAGCCTGATACATTTAAGTCAATTTTCAAAATAAATCTTACTGATTAGAAAAAAAAACAAAGATTTATAGGGAAATTGAGAAGATAGTACAGAGAATTCTCATGGGCTTGCACTCAATTTCTCCAATTATCAATATCTTATATTAGTACGGTACAAATATTAGCTAATGAATCAGTATTAAAATATTCGCATTCACCAAAGACCATACTTTATTCAGATTTCCTTAATTTTTGCTAAGTTACCATCCCTCACATCACATTACACTTGTCCTCATGTTTTCTTAGGCTCCTCTGGATTGTGACAATTTTTCAGCCTCTCCTTGTTGTTGTTGAACTGGAACACTTTGAGAAGTAGAGTATTTTGTAAAATTTCCCTCAGGTGGGACATGTCTGTTGTTTATCTCATGATTGAACTGGGATTGCGGATTATATACAGAGATATACTGCCATTTTTATTATATCATATAAAGGATAGATACTATCAACATGGTTTATCAGTCTTGGTATCGATCTGATCATCTTGCTGAGGTAGTGTTTGTCAGCTTTCTCCATAGTAAAGTGATTCTTTATTATTATTATAATATTATTATTATTATAACTTTTTCATAATCTATTTTGTAGAAGGAAGTTACTATGTGTATTCCACACATAAGAGTGGGAAGTTTCGCTCATCCACTTGAGGGTGGAATGTCTGCACAAATTGTTTGAAATTCTTCTACATGGGAGATTTCTCTTTCTTCTGTGTTTGTTTTTCAAAGATGTTATTTATTTATTTGAGAGAGAGAGAGGAGAGAAAAAGCATGAGCGAGAGGGGCAGAGGGAGAGGGAGAAGCAGGTTCCCTGCTGAACAGGGAGACTGCCTTGGGACGTGGATCATGATCTGAGCCTAAGGCAGAAGCTTAACTGACTGAGCCACCCAGGTGCCCCTCTTTCTTTCTTTTACAATTTTTAATATTAGTATAGATTCATGGATATTTATTTTACACTTTGGGTTATAATCCAACACTACTTATTTTGTTGCTTATATTGTCTCCGCTCTGGCCAGGGGAGCTCTTTCAGTTGACACCTGTGTCTCTTTAACATATTTCCATCAGTATGGAGTCTTTTGTCCATAAATTTGTGAAAGACAAACTTTATGTAAATCTCATTTTTGATTTGCACTTTGTTTCTGTTTGCCTCCTTCCCTCTCTCTTTGCTGTTTCATTTCTTTATTTATTATGATCTGAAAATAGGAAAGGACATAGGATTTCAAATTTTGCTATTTTAAGGTAAATCAATTCTCCTTGGTGCCTAGCCAGTGGTTCTCAAATGTTAGTGTGAAAAGAATAACCTGGAGACTTCTCTTGTCTTTTCAGTTTCCTTATCTGTTAGTTGAGGGGATCGGTTTCCATACCGTTCATTAACTCTTTGTTTTTAATGACAATCATGGATTTGTCATTATTGGACCGTCACTAATAAATATCACAGAAAGTGAATTCATTTCTCTTTCTCCCTCTCCCTCGTTTTTTGCATTTTTCCATTCTGGAACTTTGATTTGCTTTACAGAATACTTATTTATTTGAAGTGGGAAAGAGTTTCAGTCATTTTCCATTCACATTTGTAACTTTTTTATGATCTACTGAGGGCCATTTCATAAATGAATTGCTGAGGATGGCTGAGCCGTCCAGTACCTTTTTTTAATTTAAATTTAAATTTAAAAAAATTTTTATTTAAATTCAATTTGTCAACATGTAGTATAATACCCAGCGTTCATCACATCACATGCCCTCCTTAATGCCCGTCCCCCAGTTAAACTATCCTCCCACCCACCTCCCCTTCCGCAATCCTTTGTTTCCCCAAGTTAGGAGTCTCTCATAGTTTATCTTCTGTGAGACCCAGGAAATTTAACAAAAATCCCCTACCCCTGGACAAGCAGAGCAGGACTGATTCCATTTTGTGTTACACCTGCCACCTCCTGTATGACCCCCACATAACCTTAACCTGCTTATTGCTTAAGGCGCTGCCCCACCCTAGTCAAGCCGCTGGGCACACCCTAATCGGAAATCGGCTCATAACCACGTAATCCTGCTTTGTGCCCACCAAAACTGCGCGCCAATTCTGACCAAAGTAATAGGCCAGCTCAAATGGATACTATAGGGTAAGATGTAATTCAATCGGCCACCTGCGTGTGTACCGACATGACTGTGCAACTTTCTGCGTATCCCATGGGCCACTGGCCCCTATAAAGCTGATACGCCCCTTAGTCTCAGGGTCCAAGTCCTTGCTCCGTTGTGTCGGGTACACTTGGACCCAAGCTCGAGCTTGTAAATAAACCCTCGTGTGTTTGTATCAGTGTCGGCTCCTCCGTGGTTTCTCGGATTCGCAATCTTGGGGACAACACTGCCTCTCTCAATTTTCTCCACTCAGTTTCCCTCCTCTCCCTTATGATCCTCTTCACTCTTTCTTACATTCGACATAAGAGTGAAACCGCATGATAATTCTTTCTCCATGTGGCTTATTTTATTCAGCATAATACCCTCCAGTTCCATGTCCATGAAAATGGTAGGTATTCATCCTTGCAGATGGCTAAATAATAATACATTGTATATATAGACCACATCTTCTTTATCCATTCATCTGTTGAAGGACATCAAGTCTCCTTCCACAGTTTGGCTATTAACATTGCCGGTGTGAACATTGGGGTGCAAGTGTCCAGTTAGTTCAGTACATCTGTGTCTTTGGGTTAAATACCCAGTAGTGCAATCGATGGGTTGTAGTATAGCTCCATTTCCAGCTTTTTGAGGAACCTCCACACTGTTTTCCAGAGTGGCTGCACCAGTTCACATTCCCACTAACAATGCAAGAGTGTTCCACTTTCTCCACATCCTCTCCAACATTTGTCGTTTCCCGTCTTGTTAATTTCTCCCATTTTCACTGGTGTCAGGTGGTATCTCATTGTGGTTTTGATTTCTATCTCCCTGATGAAAAGTCACGTGGAGCATTTTTTCATGTGCTTGCTCACTCTGTGTAGGTCTTCTTTGGAGAAAAGCGGGTACCTTTAAGTTGGAGAAGAGATGGCAACTCAAGGGGTGTTATTTCCTGTCATGGCCACATACCAGAAGGTTCTTGAGTATGTGTATGTGCGTTTGCCTGTGCCTGTGAGGAGAGGTCGTTGGATAGAATTTGAAAGCAGATCCTCTCCATATTTATAGGTCTATATCTATTTCTCTCTCTTTCTGCACACATCTCTTTCTAACCATTTTGTCTCTATCTCTATAGGGAGATCTATATATGGACGTATAGAGATTAGATATAGAAATGTTTAGTTTGCATATTTAAATATAAATATATAGTTCTGTTTATAGATAATTATTATATTATGAGTAATACATTTAATAATAAATATATTAAGTGGAAACATAGATTTATGTTTATATGTTTGTTTATATAAACATCTATTTATGTTCCTGGGAGCGATCTATCAGTAGATCTATCACTCTATCATCTATCTAGCTAGCTAGCTATATATCCCAGGAAGAGAAAAACCCAGATCGAACAGATGGAAATGTCCCCCTCCGGAATGTGTCATACAAGAAGATAGGCAAAAATCTTCTGTACTTTCCTGATGTGCTGATGCAATTAACTCAGAGATGTACCTGTGATGTACTGTGGGCCAGGAGCCAGTGGTCAAGAGAGAATCCTTGAGACATTTTCCATGCAAAAAGGTGTTTTTATTAAAGTATGGGGACAGGACCCCTGGGCCTGAAAAGCTTCACCAGGATTATGAGGAGCCTTGGTTATAATCTTTTAAGTTGCTGTGTGGGATGGGGACTCTAGAGATCAAAGAAGTTTCCAAAAGGATGTTCACACTTGAAAGATTTATAGGATCCTGGAGGTCTGGCTATCAGCAAACAAATGTTGCTTTTGGCCTCTAGCAAAGCATTAACATTCAGGCAGCTGTGAATTCTTGTAAGAATGTCCCACTCTGTCGGTTTCAAGTATTTGTTTATGGACTGCAAGTTTGTTAGGAAATGTAATTGTAGGGATGCCTGAGTGGCTCAGTGGTTGATCCTGGGGTCCTAGGATGGGGTTCCACATTTGGCTTCCCACAGGGAGCCTGCTTCTCCCTTTGTCTCTGTCTCTGCCTCTCTCTCTTTCTCTCTCTCTCTCTCTGTGTGTCTCTCATGAGCAAATAAAATCTTTTTTTAAAAAAGCAGATATAATTTTAAACTATATTTTTTTGGCCTTAGTTCCCCCTATCACCTGGGTCTTCTATCCCTCCATGCATCTCTTGGTTCGTTGGCCTTTGGTGGTGAAGAATCCAAAGGATATGAGGCAGGAGGTGAGTGAGATGGGATTAAGCCAATGAAGTAATTTCCCAGGGAGCTTGGGTAAGAGAAGTGCAGCAGGCAGAATGAAGTGAGAAAGTCAGGTTCTTGTCTCACGGAGTCGAAGAATGAATCTGGTGGACAAAGAGTGAGTAAAGCGACGGGAGTTTATTAAGCAAGGATACTGAGAAAGCTCTCAGGAGTGGGAGGGGCCCAGGCTGGGTTGCCCACATGAGTAAGGACTAGTGATAACATCTTTCACATCTTTAATGGTTTACTTCTTTTTGGAGTCTGGTTATCCTTTTTTGGGCACAGAGGACTGTCCTAAAAAAGACCCTCTCTACCCATACCTAGGGCAGGGTGGTCTCGTTTGTTTCTTTATTTCTGGTTTCCTTACATCTCAGCATCCTTAGGATCTTTGTGAGCCTGAATCTGTAGCCCCCTACCTATTTCTCCCTACCTAGACTCTCCTGTCCCTCAGTCAAGAACAGGAGAGATGTGGCTCTGAGAAAAGGTGCACTAAGAAACATTGTCACAGTTTCAATATTCCCTCCCCACAATTTGTGAGACCCAATTACTTCCAAACTCCTTTTTCCTCCTTTTTGTTTTGGATGGCAATGCTGCTCTGTGACTGACCTACACAACCAATGGCTCAGTAACAGTTCAACACTGTGGAGAGAACCCAAGGGTCTGCTGGGGAAGCATGAAGGAGAACTGTGGACTTGCTTGTTTTGCCCTCAGAAATCAGCATTAAGGATCCTGATATGAAGTTCAAAAGACTGCAGGTAGTACTCTGGGACATAGATCGAAACCCAGTGGGGACGGAGCCTGTCTCTGTACCTGTCATATAGAAGGCCAAATAGACTTCTTTTTGGAATGGATGGGTGTTGAATAAATAGGAGAATCTGTGTATGCTGGGTCTGTTTCAGGTCACTGATTCATACTTAGGGAAAGACATTAATCCAGGGACTGGTTCTCTGAACAAGTCCTGGGAAAACATATCCTAAGTTATTCAAAAAGAGTAGTAAGATAGATAAGGAGTTCAGAATTGAGAAAAATATTAAAATCATCTGAGGAAAGTAGAGGTGTTCATCACGCAAGTGGGTTTCTTGCAATTTACTCACTTATAGCTTGTATATTCTGAACAGAAAAACAGAAAGGGAAGGAACCGCATGTGCTTGAGGTCATCAATTTCATCTATAAAAAGGAAATAATACTGCCTGTCCCGTGACAGTGTTGTGAGGACTAATAGTGATGGTTGTTGATGTAGAGACTTGCTAGGTCCAGTCACCATAAAATGTAAAAACAACACACTTTTTTTTTTTAATTTATTTTTTTATTGGTGTTCAATTTACTAACATACAGAATAACACCCAGTGCCCGTCACCCATTCACTCCCACCCCCCGCCCTCCTCCCCTTCTACCACCCCTAGTTCGTTTCCCAGAGTTAGCAGTCTTTACGTTCTGTCTCCCTTTCTGATATTTCCCACACATTTCTTCTCCCTTCCCTTATTTTCCCTTTCACTATTATTTATATTCCCCAAATGAATGAGAACATATAATGTTTGTCCTTCTCCGACTGACTTACTTCACTCAACAGAATACCCTCCAGTTCCATCCACGTTGAAGCAAATGGTGGGTAGTTGTCATTTCTAATAGCTGAGTAATATTCCATTGTATACATAAACCACATCTTCTTTATCCATTCATCTTTCTTTGGACACCGAGGCTCCTTCCACAGTTTGGCTATCGTGGCCATTGCTGCTAGAAACATCGGGGTGCAGGTGTCCCGGCGTTTCATTGCATTTGTATCTTTGGGGTAAATCCCCAACAGTGCAATTGCTGGGTCGTAGGGCAGGTCTGTTTTTAACTGTTTGAGGAACCTCCACACAGTTTTTCAGAGTGGCTGCACCAGGTCACAGTCCTACCAACAGTGTAAGAGGGTTCCCTTTTCTCCGCATCCTCTCCAACATTTGTTGTTTCCTGCCTTGTTAATTTTCCCCATTCTCACTGGTGTGAGGTGGTATCTCATTGTAGTTTTCATTTGTATTTCCCTGATGGCAAGTGATGCAGAGCATTTTCTCATATGCATGTTGGCCATGTCTATGTCTTCCTCTGTGAGATTTCTGTTCATGTCTTTTGCCCATTTCATGATTGGATTGTTTGTTTCTTTGGTGTTGAGTTTAAGAAGTTCTTTATAGATCTTGGAAACTAGCCCTTTATCTGATATGTCATTTGCAAATATCTTCTCCCATTCTGTAGGTTGTCTTTGAGTTTTGTTGACTGTATCCTTTGCTGTGCAAAAGCTTCTTATCTTGATGAAGTCCCAATAGTTCATTTTTGCTTTTGTTTCTTTTGCCTTCGTGGATGTATCTTGCAAGAAGTTACTATGGCCGAGTTCAAAAAGGGTGTTGCCTGTGTTCTTCTCTAGGATTTTGATGGAATCTTGTCTCACATTTAGATCTTTCATCCATTTTGAGTTTATCTTTGTGTATGGTGAAAGAGAGTGGTCTAGTTTCATTCTTCTGCATGTGGATGTCCAATTTTCCCAGCACCATTTATTGAAGAGACTGTCTTTCTTCCAATGGATAGTCTTTCCTCCTTTATCGAATATTAGTTGCCCATAAAGTTCAGGGTCCCCTTCTGGATTCTCTATTCTGTTCCACTGATCTATGTGTCTGTTTTTGTGCCAGTACCACACTGTCTTGATGACCACAGCTTTGTAGTACAACCTGAAATCTGGCATTGTGATGCCCCCAGCTCTGGTTTTCTTTTTTAAAATTCCCCTGGCTATTCGGGGTCTTTTCTGATTCCACACAAATCTTAAAATAATTTGTTCTAACTCTCTGAAGAAAGTCCATGGTATTTTGATAGGGATTGCATTAAACGTGTATATTGCCCTGGGTAACATTGACATTTTCACAATATTAATTCTGCCAATCCATGAGCATGGAATATTTTTCCATCTCTTTGTGTCTTCCTCAATTTCTTTCAGAAGTGTTCTATAGTTTTGAGGGTATAGATCCTTTACATGTTTGGTGAGGTTTATTCCTAGGTATCTTATGCTTTTGGGTGCAATTGTAAATGGGATTGACTCCTTAATTTCTCTTTCTTCAGTCTCATTGTTAGTGTATAGAAATGCCACTGACTTCTGGGCATTGATTTTGTATCCTGCCACACTACCGAATTGCTGTATGAGTTCTATCAATCTTGGGGTGGAGACTTTTGGGTTTTCTATGTAGAGTATCATGTCATCGGCGAAGAGGGAGAGTTTGACCTCTTCTTTGCCAATTTGAATGCCTTTAATGTCTTTTTGTTGTCTGATTGCTGAGGCTAGGACTTCCAGTACTATGTTGAATAGCAGTGGTGAGAGTGGACATCCCTGTCTTGTTCCTGATCTTAGGGGAAAGGCTCCCAGTGCTTCCCCATTGAGAATGATATTTGCTGTGGGCTTTTCATAGATGGCTTTTAAGATGTCGAGGAATGTTCCCTCTATCCCTACACTCTGAAGAGTTTTGATCAGGAATGGATGCTGTATTTTGTCAAATGCTTTCTCTGCATCCAATGAGAGGATCATATGGTTCTTGGTTTTTCTCTTGCTGATATGATGAATCACATTGACTGTTTTACGGGTGTTGAACCAGCCTTGTGTCCCAGGGATAAATCCTACTTGGTCATGGTGAATAATTTTCTTAATGTATTGTTGGATCCTATTGGCCAGTATCTTGTTGAGAATTTTTGCATCCATGTTCATCAGGGATATTGGTCTGTAATTCTCCTTTTTGGCGGGGTCTTTGTCTGGCTTTGGAATTAAGGTGATGCTGGCTTCATAGAACGAATTTGGAAGTACTCCATCTCTTTCTATCTTTCCAAACAGCTTTAGGAGAATAGGTATGGTTTCTTCTTTAAACGTTTGATAGAATTCCCCTGGGAAGCCATCTGGCCCTGGACTCTTGTGTCTTGGGAGGTTTTTGATGACTGCTTCAATTTCCTCCCTGGTTATTGGCCTGTTCAGGTTTTCTATTTCTTCCTGTTCCAGTTTTGGTAGTTTGTGGCTTTCCAGGAATGCGTCCATTTCTTCTAGATTGCCTAATTTATTGGCGTATAGCTGTTCATAATATGTTTTTAAAATCGTTTGTATTTCCTTGGTGTTGGTAGTGATCTCTCCTTTCTCATTCATGATTTTATTAATTTGAGTCTTCTCTCTCTTCTTTTTAATAAGGCTGGCTAATGGTTTATCTATCTTATTAATTCTTTCAAAGAACCAACTCCTGGTTCTGTTGATCTGTTCCACAGTTCTTCTGGTTTCGATTTCGTTGAGTTCTGCTCGAATCCTTATTAACTCCCTTCTTCTCTTGGGTGTAGGATCTATTTGCTGTTTTTTCTCTAGCTCCTTTATGTGTAAGGTTAGCTTTTGTATTTGAGTTCTTTCCAGTTTTTGAATGGATGCTTGTATTGCGATGTATTTCCCCCTTAGGACTGCTTTTGCTGCATCCCAAAGATTTTGAACGGTTGTATCTTCATTCTCCTTAGTTTCCATGAATCTTTTTAATTCTTCCTTAATTTCCTGGTTGACCCTTTTATCTTTTAGCAGGATGGTCCTTAACCTCCATGTGTTTGAGGTCCTTCCAAACTTCTTGTTGCGATTTAGTTCTAATTTCAAGGCATTATGGTCCGAGAATATGCAGGGGACAATCCCAATCTTTTGGTATCGGTTCAGACCCGATTTGTGACCCAATATGTGGTCTATTCTGGAGAAAGTTCCATGTGCGCTTGAGAAGAATGTGTATTCAGTTGAGTTTGGATGTAACGTTCTGTAGATATCTGTGAAATCCATCTGGTCCAGCGTATCATTTAAAGCTCTCGTTTCTTTGGAGATGTTTTGCTTAGAAGACCTATCGAGTATAGAAAGAGCTAGATTGAAGTCACCAAGTATAAGTGTATTATTATCTAAGTATTTCTTCACTTTGGTTAATAATTGATGTATATATTTGGCAGCTCCCACATTCGGAGCATATATATTGAGGATTGTTAAGTCCTCTTGTTGAATAGATCCTTTAAGTATGATATAGTGTCCCTCTTCATCTCTCACTACAGTCTTTGGGGTAAATTTTAGTTTATCTGATATAAGGATGGCTACCCCTGCTTTCTTTTGAGGACCATTCGAATGGTAAATGGTTCTCCAACCTTTTATTTTCAGGCTGTAGGTGTCCTTCTGTCTAAAATGAGTCTCTTGTAGACAGCAAATAGATGGGTCCTGCTTTTTTATCCAGTCTGAAACCCTGCGCCTTTTGATGGGGTCATTAAGCCCGTTCACATTCATAGTTACTATTGAGAGATATGAGTTTAGTGTCATCATGATATCTATTCAGTCTTTGTTTTTGTGGACTGTTCCACTGAACTTCTTCTTAAAGGGGAATTTTAAGAGTCCCCCTTAAAATTTCTTGCAGAGCTGGTTTGGAGGTCACATATTCTTTTAGTTGCTGCCTGTCTTGGAAGCTCTTTATCTCTCCTTCCATTTTGAATGAGAGCCTTGCTGGATAAAGTATTCTTGGTTGCATGTTCTTCTCATTGAGGACCCTGAATATATCCTGCCAGCCCTTTCTGGCCTGCCAGGTCTCTGTGGAGAGGTCTGCTGTTACCCTAATACTCCTTCTCATAAAATTCAGGGATTTCTTGTCTCTTGCTGCTTTAAGGATCTTCTCCTTATCTTTGGAATTTGCAAGCTTCACAATTAAATGTCGAGGTGTTGAACGGTTTTTATTGATTTTAGGGGGGGATCTCTCTATTTCCTGGATCTGAATGCCTGTTTCCCTTCCCAGATTAGGAAAGTTTTCAGCTAGAATTTGTTCAAATACATATTCTGGCCCTCTGTCCCTTTCGGCGTCCTCGGGAACCCCAATTAAACGTAGGTTTTTCTTCCTCAGGCTGTCGTTTATTTCCCTTAATCTATCTTCATGGTCTTTTAATTGTTTGTCTCTTTTTTCCTCAGTTTCCCTCTTTGCTATCAACTTGTCTTCTATGTCACTCACTAGTTCTTCCACCTCGTTAACCCTCGTCGTTAGGACTTCTAGTTTGGATTGCATCTCATTCAATTGATTTTTAATTTCTGCCTGATTAGCTCTAAATTCTGCAGTCATGAAGTCTCTTGAGTCCTTTATACTTTTTTCTAGAGCCACCAGTAGCTGTATAATAGTCCTTCTGAATTGGCTTTCTGACATTGAATTGTAATCCAGATTTTGTAACTCTGTGGGAGAGAGGACTGTTTCTGATTCTTTCTTTTGAGGTGAGGTTTTCCTTCTAGTCATTTTGCTCAGTGCAGAGTGGCCCAAAGCAAATTGTATTGGGAAAAAGAGAAAAAGAGAGGAGAGAAAGAAGGAAAGAAAAGAGAAAGAGAAAAAAAAAAGGGAAGAAAAAGAGAAAAAAAAAACGAAAAAAAAAAAAAGAAGAAAAAGAGAAAGAAAAAGAAAGGAGAAAAAAAGGGGGTGGGGGAAGGAAACAAATCAAAAAGCAAAACAAAAAAAAAAAAAAAAAAAAAAAAAAAAACCACAGGGGAGTATCTTCTGATTCTGTGTTAAGTCCCTTGGCTTCCCCTGGAAGTTGTCAGTCTAGCTGATCTTCTGGGGGAGGGGCCTGTTGTGCTGATTTTCAGGTGTTAGCAGTTGGGTAGCTGCTCTGCCCCTGCCTGGTGCAGGGCTCAGTGGGGGTTGTTTACCCCGTGAGGCCGCAGGAGGAACAGCCCCAGTGGCGGGGCAGCTCTGGAAACCTGGATTCAGCTCCGGCAGGAACTCCGTCTGCAGGGCCTGGAGGCTCCGGGGCGGGGCCGTTGCTCTGCTCAGCTGGGGCAGGAGCGTCCTTGCTGTCCTGGGCCCTCCCGGCCTCTGCCTGTCCCGGGGGAGGCAGGATCCTGGGCTGTGTCTCGGCGCCCTGTGCTCCGGAGCCTGCGCTGTTGGATTCGCGCTCCCGGGCTGCGCAACCCCCTCCGCGGAGCTGCCGCCCGAGCCCCTCCGAGCTGCTCCGGGTCCCGCCGCGCGCTGCAGCCCTTAGGGAGCTCGGCGCACTCTCCTGGGCGCGCAGTTGCTCTGTTACTGTCCCAGGGAGCCCGAGGGCATCCTCGCCCTCCTGGGTCTTGCTCCAACTCCCCGCGAGCCCCTTTCCCCCGGGAAGGTCGGTGCAGCTCCTGCGTCTCCGGGACGGGGCTCTCCTGTCCTGGGGACACTCGCCCTGGCCTCAGCCCAGCTCCTCGCGGGGCCCCTCCCCCTTGGAGGCCTTTGTTCCTTTATTTCTTTTTCCCCGTCTTCCTACCTTGATAGATGCGCGAACTCTTCTCACTGTAGCATTCCAGCTGGTCTCTCTTTAAATCTCAGGCCGAATTCATAGATTTTCAGGATAATTTGAAGGTTTTCTAGGTAGTTTGGTGGAGACAGGTGATTTGGAGACCCTACTCTTCCGCCATCTTGCTCCTCCCCCCAAAAACAACACACTTGATTAATATAGCTACCAATATAGCTGCCATATACTTTTTCATTTTATTTATTTATTTATTTATTTATTTATTTATTTATTTATTTATTAATTATTTGAGAGAGAGGGAGAGAGAGGCAGAGACACAGATAGAGGGAGAAGCAGGTTCCATGCAGGGAGCCTGACGTGGGACTCCATGCTGCATCTCCAGCATCCCACACTGGGCTGAAGGTGGCGCTAAATCGCTGAGCCACCGGGGCTGCCCTACAATATACTTGTTAAAAATATATTTTATCTATTTATTCATGAGAGAGAGAGAGAAAGAGAGAGAGAGAGAGGCAGAGACACAGGCAGAGGGAGAGGCAGGCTCCATGCAGGGAGCCCGAAGTGGGACTCCATTCTGGGTCTCCAGGATCACGCCCTGGGCAGAAGGCAGTGCTAAACGGCTGAGCCACCCAGGCTGCCCATTTTCAATTCTTAAAACACACAATTCGACTTCTTTCTAGCAAAGTTTTATGTGAGTTGGTGTACCTATCAATTAAAAGCTGTAGGGTATGGATCCCAGACTGCCCCTAAGGTGCATGTTCAGAGCCCTTCCAATTCCTCCAAGTGCAGCCTGGAAACCACCGAGCTGGTCTGAGGTCACATCCACAGCTGTGGGAACCAAGTGCCAGAGGCCGTCACGATTTACTGGATCAGAAACCCAGTTGTCTCCTGACGCATCTGAGTCAGGGAATTGGTTTTTCTCAGGGCAGGGTGAAAAAAACCTTACACGATCAGGATTTCTCTCATCCCAAGAAAAATGCTTAGGTTTTTTTTGTTTGTTTCTTTTTTCTCATGTTGTTTGGCTATTTCTCTTGTCACATTGCCCTACTTCCTTTGGTAATTAGTTTTGGAAAGAAATCATTCACATAATGAAAATGATCTAGAAACTCAGGTTAAAAAATTTTTCTAGCCAGTGTGGATATGTGTGATTCACAGTTGCTTTAAGCCTACAGAAATTTGTTTGCACAAATTAATAACAACTTTTAATAAACAGACTTTACTGTTCACTGCTAAAAATATTCCTGTCAGAAGGGCAAGACAGCCGAAGAGTAGGGTCCCCAAGTCACCTGTCCCTACCAAACTACCTAGCTAACTCTCAAATCATCCTGAAAACCTATGAATTCGGCCTGAGATTTAAAGAGAGAACAGCTGGAACACTACAGTGAGAAGAGTTCGCATTTCTATTAAGGCGGTTCCCACCTTGGCTTCACCGGGACCTGGTGACTGTGGTCTCCACCTTTGCCTCACCTGGACCTGGTGACTCTGGTCCCCACCTGGGCCTCACCTGGACATGGTAGCTGTGGACTTCATCTGGACCTGGTGACTGTGGTCCCCACCTGGGCCTCACCATACCTGGTGACTGGGCTCCTCAGCTACCAATGACTAACATCCAGGATGGACCCTTAGTTGCTACTGACACCAGTACCATCCCCAGGGTCTCACTTGTTCCTGGTGACTATGGTCCTTGTCTGGGCTGACCTGACTCATCCTTGGCTCTGATCCTCTCCTGGGCCTCCCCTGCCTTGCAGGTATGGTCTCCCTTGTCGTGGGTGTGTATTGTCTATGGTCCCTTCTGGGCCTCACCTGATGGTACCGGGCCACGATATCGGCCCTTCGCAAGGCCAGTAGGTTCTCCGAGTCCTCCTGCATGGTGCTGCAATCCAAACACATCCAAGAATGACGGCACATGAAAACCTTCCGAGGACACATGCGTCCGGGTGCTCCCCGTGGGCAGGTCCCCCTCCGTCTGACCGGAGCCGGAGACAACCCCATAGCCCTGAGGGCACAGGCTTGTCTGGAACATCACACACGGGCCCTCACTGCCTGTCTGTCGCTCGCCCACCTACAGTCCACCTTCCCAGCCACTGTCCCAGGACACGCCGTCACGCTGGGATCACAGAGCGCTCCACCCCGGTATCAGGAGCACACGGGCAGGGGACCCAGGAGGCTCTGGCGAACTGCCGATCTGATGCTCGGGGTGATGTCTCCCAGCCCAGGGGATATCGAAGGTTTCTCTTAGATTCCACAAGCACAATGACCGAGGGGAGAAAGCAACGGACTAGACTTCATCAAAATTAAAACCTGATGCCAACAAGAGTGCGACCAAACTCCCCACCCTGAGGGCAACGATGCGTGAATAGCCTGAGGGGGGATCTGGGGGGAGCACGAGGGACTCTGCCCGCACTCCAGTGCGTGAAGAGCAAGCCTGCTCACCGGTCAGGGGGACCCAGCAGGCCCTGACCGTCCTCCCCTCACCAGAGTGGGGCGGGGGGGGGTGTCATCCCTGTCGGGGTCCTTGCATCTAGGACGGGCTGGAAAGGTCACGTATTGTGTCTCCCTGCATAGCACAGGCCTTACAGGGGAGCAGGGGTCCCGGGGGAGCTGCCGAACTCCGACTGCAGCCTCCTTCCCTGGACAGGGCCTTAGGGGGCCGCCCTCACCCTGTGGGGCTGTGGAAGGGCTGCAGGAGCTGCTCAAGGTCATCTCATTGGGGTCGGGGTGTTTTGGACCCCATCCCAGGAGGCCAGCACCCCCACCCAGACCCACAGGCCCCAGAGTGGCCCACGGGAGCAGGCATCAGGGGCCACTCACCTGTGACCTGTCGCTGTGTGAGCGCCTCTTCTTTATGCACCGTTTACTGGAGAGTGGGAGAGTTGGGGAACTGGGGAGAGTGGGAGTTCTGGGGTACTGGGGAGAGTGGGAGAGTTGGGGTACTGGGGAGAGTGGGAGTACTGGGGTACTGGGGAGAGTGGGAGAGTTGGGGTACTGGGGTGAGTGTGAGTCCTGGGGAGAGTGGGGGTACTGGGGAGAGTGGGGGTACTGGGGAGAGTGGGGGTACTGAGCTACTTGGGAGAGCAGGAGAGTCGGGTCGCTGTGAGCCAGATCCAAAGCACGAGTGCTTCCGAAGGTCTGCAGAAGCACAGTGAGCGCCAGGCAGCGGTGGAACCCGGGGGCGGCACAGTTCCGCCCACAGTGGGGTCCTGCATCATCACTGTGGGCAGGCGGGGTCCAATCAGCACTTAGCCCTTCACCCTGAAGGCCGAGGGTCCCGGGTGAGGGTCCTGTCCCCACGCCAGGCGGGAAGGGGATGCAGGCACCCTCCCACATCCTCAGTTCCCATCCTCGGGCCCTGCAGGCCTCCCACCATTCTAGGCAGACTGGAGGTCACAGATGTCCCCCCGACCCCCAGAGTTCACAGCATGGGGTCGCACTTAGCATTTGAGGGGCTCCTGGGTGGTTCAGTCGGTTCCACGTCGACTCTTTAATTTGGCTCAGGTCAGGATCTCGAGGTTGTGGCGTGGAGCCTCGCGTGGGGCTCGGGCTCCGTTGGGTGAGGAATCCGCTCCAGGTTTCCCCTCTCCCTCCGCCTCTCCCCACTGCACCCTCTCTCAAGTAAATCTTCTAAAAATTAACTTGAAGACACGTGAGCATCTTTATCCCCTCTGCAGAGGTGCCTTCGTGTGTGTAACAACTGTGTAAATGCCTTTCACGGACCCACTGGGAGTCCTACCAGAAACCCCCCCCCCTTTTTTTTTTTTTTAGAAACCCCTTTTCCTTGATATTTATTGAACTACAGTCAACACACAATGTGACAGTAGTTTCAGGGCTACAACTAGTGACTTGACAATTCTGTGCCTTACTCAGCTCCCTCCACAAGAAACGGTGTCACCATCTGTCCCCGTACATAGTTGTCACAACAGTACTGACTCTATTCCCTAGTCTGTATTTTCTAAATTTCTGTGACTTATTTTATTTACGAACCAGACACTTATAGCTGTTACTATTGTTCATCTATGTTGCCCGTGTCCTACCCACAGCCCCTCTGTCCATCAGTCAGCAGGATCCATCACATTAACCAGAGAAAGGACATGGGGCAGCTCCGGGTGGTTCAGCGGTTTAGCGCCTGTCTTCAGCCCAGGTCGTGATCCTGGAGTTCCGGGATCGAGTCCCACGTCGGGTTCCCTACATGGAGCTGCCTTCTCCCTCTGCCCGTGTCTGCCTTTCTCTCTCTGTCTCTCTGTGTATCTCGAGGATATATAAATAAAATCTTAAAAAAAAAGAAAAAAAAGAAAAAGAAAAACGAGAGAAAGGACAAAAAGCATACGATCCTTTCAAGAGTTGCAGAAAACACATTTGACAAAATACAACATCAAAAGCATAGTGGGTTTTGAGGAAATGTCTATCAACAGAATAAAGGCCGCTAGGAAGGCCCGCAGGTGACATCATCTTCAAGGGTGAAAACCTGAAATCGTCTCCCCTAAGAGCAGGAACAAGCCAAGGAGGTCCCCTCTCAGCACTGGAAGTCCTAATGTAGTCAACAGACAGGAAACAGCAAAGGTTTCACACCTGGAAGGGGGACGTCACACTGTCCCTATTTGCTGAAGACGCGGTACTAGAAACAGGAAACCCAAGAGCCCACACCAAAACCTGTTAGAACTAATGATTGAATTCAGTAAATTCACGGGACACCAACTGAACCTACAGAGCTCAGTAGCCTTGCTGTGTCCCGATAATGAGCACTCAGGAAGGAAATGAAGGACGTGACTCCCTTCTCAGGAGCATCACAGAGAATAAATAATGAGACTGAACCAAAGGAGCACAAGACTTGTGCCCTGAGCCATACCAGGCTCTGGGAGGTCGTCCTGGGCTCGTGGGGTGGAAGCCTCATCTTGTGAAAGTGTCCGCAGTTCCTGAAGCCACCCTCGGTTTCAATGTCATTCCTATCAAAATCATGGTGGTAGATCCTAGAATTAGGAAAAAAAAAAACAACCCTAACATCCGTCAGCCCCCACAAATGACCCCGGACAGCAAATCAGTATTGGAGAAGCAGGACAGAGTGGGACGCAGCACTTTCCTATTTCAAACGATGTCACAGAGACACAGGATAAAGCAGTGCGGTTCTCGGACCCCTGGCTGGCTCTGTCGGTTAAGCATCCGACTCCTGACCTCCCCTCCAGTCCTGATCTCGGGGTCGTGAGTTCTAGCCCTGGGCTGGGCCATGGATGAGGCGTGGCGCCTACTTAGACCCACAGGGGGTGGTTCCAGCATAAGCTGAAGGAGCAGAACAGAGAATCCAGAAGGAAATGTGCTCTGATACAACCGATTTTTTTAACTTAATTTAATTTAAACCCAATTAATTAACGTATAGTGTATTATACTTTCAGAGGTAGAATTCAGGGATTCACTATTTGGAGAGAGCAGCAGTGCTTGTGACATCACCTGCCCTCCTTCGTGCCCGTCCCCCGTTAACCCCTCCCCTTCCCCTCCATCGACCTTCAGTTTGTTTCCTATCGTTAAGAGTCTGTATTTCCTGCATCTGTTTTCATCGTATTTGTTTTTCCTTTCCTTCACAGTAGTTCATCTGCTTTGCTTCTTTAATTCCACCTATGAATGACACCACACGGTCATTCTCTTTCCCGACTGACTTATTTCACTTAACACGATCCCTCTAGTTCTATCCGCGTCATTGCAAATGGCAAGATTTCCTTCTCTTTGATAGCTGAGTACCGTTCCTCTCTCTATGACCATCATCTATCTCCCATCCTCTTTATCCATCATCTGTCTGAAGGCACCGAGGCTCCTCCCACAGTGTGGCCACTGTGGACCCGGCTGCTGTAGACATCGGGGCGCAGGTGTCCCGGCGTTTCATTGCATCTGTATATTCGGAGTGAGCTCCAGGCCGTGCACCTGCTGGTCGCAGGGCAGGTCTATCGGTAACTTCCTGAGGAGCCTCCTGACTGTTTCCAGGGCGGCTGCACCAGCCCGCTGTCCCGCCCACAGTGGAAGAGGGTTGAGTGAGTCTTGGCGGACGTGGGAAAAGTTTGGTCCACATTTCATTTCGCATCCTGTGGTTTCCAATTCATTGTCCTTAAGTATTTCTGGGGAAGCCGGGTGTTGGGCTCCATTTGAGCGCGACGTTTGTGAACCTCCTAGGTCTCAGCTGGAGCCTGGAAGGAGGCAGGTCCGGCCCTGGGTGCGGGGACGCCGCCTCCTGCACGGCCTCCTTCAGCTCCTGAGCGTCCCGCAGGGGGCGCCCGAACCCAGGCCCGGGTCAAGGGCGCATGTGCGCAGTAGGCCTCGTCCGCCAGCCGTAACAGGAGCCCCTCTGCGCTCTGGAGGCCTGAGGAGGACGTGGGGCCGCGTCCACGCTGACAGGAGCCCCGGCCTCCTCAGTACCCGCGGGTAGGCTTCAGGACCATGTGGGGCCGCCTCCACGGTGACAGGAGCCCTGGCCTCCTCAGGACTCGCAGTGAGGCTTCCAGAGGATGTGAGCCCCGTCCTCGCTGACAAGAGCCTGGTCTCCTCAGGACCCGCGGTGAGACTTCAGGAAGATGTGGGGCCGCGTCCTCGCTGACAGGAGCCCCGGCCTCCTTAGGACCCACGGTGAGTTTTCGGGATGACGTGGGGCTGTGTCCGGGGGGACAGGAGCCCCAGCCTCCTCAGGACCCGCGGGGAGTTTGCGGGATGACGTGGGGCCGCGTCCACGCTGACAGGAGCCCCAGCCTCCTCAGGACCTGCGGTGAGTCTTCGGGATGAGGTGGGGCCGAGTCTATGCTGACAGGAACCCCGGCCTTCTCAGGACCCGCGGGTAGGCTTCAGTCCCATGTGGGGCCGCATCCATGG
Organism: Canis lupus baileyi; assembly: GCF_048164855.1. Lineage (NCBI taxonomy): Eukaryota > Metazoa > Chordata > Mammalia > Carnivora > Canidae > Canis > Canis lupus. The sequence goes on from NW_027326480.1 coordinate 137,338, forward strand.
TGACAGGAGCCTGGCCTCCTCAGAACCCGCGGGGAGGCTTCTGGAGGATGTGAGGCATAATCCACAGTGACAGGACCCCTCTCGTCCTCAGGACCCGCTGTCTATGATTCAGGAACACATGGGGCCACGTCCACCATGACAGGAGTCCGGCTTCCTCAGGACCCGCTGAAGGACCCTGGAGGCGCTGTTCGGAGTCACATCCACCTCAGCAGGGCTACTCAGAACGACAAGGTAAGTGAATGGGGAGAATTGAGATAGGGTTAGGGTTTAGGGTGAGCAATAGGTGGTTAAGGTTAGGTTGGATGATATGGATTAGTGATCATGGTTATGCGTACGAGTTACTGGTGAGGGTGAGGGATGGGGTAAGGGTCAAGAGGTAGGAGTAAAAGTAAGGTATTAGGGATTAGGAAATTGACTTAGGGTCTGGATTAGGGTAATGTTACAGATACGTTATATGGTTTAGGGTTAGGGAATGGGAGGGAATACGGTTAGAGATAGAGTGGGGGATGGGGTTAGAGTATAGGGTAAGGGCTGAAGGCAGGTTTAGGGTTATGGGTTAGGGTACAGGTTAGGGTTAGGGGTTAGGGTTAGGGTACAGGTTAGGATTAGGGTTAGGGTTAGGGGTAAGGGTTAGGATACGGGTTTGGGTTAGGGTACAGGTTAGGGTATGGGTTAGGGTAAGAGTGGTTCGGGTTAGGGTAAGAGTGGTTCGGGTTAGGGTTAGGGTTAGGGTTAGGGTTAGGGGTTAGGGTTAGGGTACGGGTTAGGGTTAGGGTATGGGTTAGGGTTAGGGTTAGGGTACGGGTTAGGGTTAGGGTACGGGTTAGGGTTAGGGTTAGGGTACGGGTTAGGGTTAGGGTACGGGTTAGGGTTAGGGTTAGGGTTAGGGTTAGGGTTAGGGTTAGGGTTAGGGTACGGGTTAGGGTTAGGGTACGGGTTAGGGTACGGGTTAGGGTTAGGGTACGGGTTAGGGTTAGGGTTAGGGTTAGGGTTAGGGTACGGGTTAGGGTTAGGGTTAGGGTTAGGGTTAGGGTTAGGGTACGGGTTAGGGTTAGGGTTAGGGGTTAGGGTTAGGGTACGGGTTAGGGTTAGGGTACGGGTTAGGGTTAGGGTTAGGGTTAGGGTTAGGGTTAGGGGTTAGGGTACGGGTTAGGGTTAGGGTTAGGGTTAGGGTTAGGGTACGGGTTAGGGTTAGGGTACGGGTTAGGGTTTAGGGTACGGGTTAGGGTTAGGGTTAGGGTACGGGTTAGGGTACGGGTTAGGGTACGGGTTAGGGTTAGGGTACGGGTTAGGGTACGGGTTAGGGTTAGGGTTAGGGTACGGGTTAGGGTTAGGGTACGGGTTAGGGTACGGGTTAGGGTACGGGTACGGGTTAGGGTACGGGTTAGGGTACGGGTTAGGGTACGGGTACGGGTTAGGGTACGGGTTAGGGTTAGGGTTAGGGTTAGGGTTAGGGTTAGGGTTAGGGTTAGGGTTAGGGTACGGGTTAGGGTTAGGGTACGGGTTAGGGTACGGGTTAGGGTACGGGTTAGGGTACGGGTTAGGGTTAGGGTACGGGTTAGGGTTAGGGTTAGGGTTAGGGTTAGGGTTAGGGTTAGGGTACGGTTAGGGTACGGGTTAGGGTACGGGTTAGGGTACGGGTTAGGGTTAGGGTACGGGTTAGGGTACGGGTTAGGGTACGGGTTAGGGTTAGGGTTAGGGTACGGGTTAGGGTACGGGTTAGGGGTAGTTAGGGTTAGGGTACGGGTTAGGGTTAGGGTACGGGTTAGGGTACGGGTTAGGGTTAGGGTACGGGTTAGGGTACGGGTTAGGGTTAGGGTTAGGGTTAGGGTTAGGGTACGGGTTAGGGTTAGGGGTACGGGTTAGGGTACGGGTTAGGGTTAGGGTTAGGGTTAGGGTTAGGGTTAGGGTACGGGTTAGGGTAGGGTTAGGGTAGGGTTAGGGTTAGGGTTAGGGTTAGGGTTAGGGTTAGGGTTAGGGTAGGGTTAGGGTACGGGTTAGGGTTAGGTTAGGGTTAGGGTTAGGGTTAGGGTACGGGTTAGGGTTAGGGTAGGGTTAGGGTACGGGTTAGGGTTAGGGTTAGGGTTAGGGTTAGGGTTAGGGTTAGGGTTAGGGTACGGGTTAGGGTTAGGGTTAGGGTTAGGGTTAGGGTTAGGGTTAGGGTTAGGGTTAAGGTTAGGGTTAGGGTTAGGGTTAGGGTAGGGTTAGGGTTAGGGTTAGGGTTAGGGTTAGGGTTAGGGTTAGGGTTAGGGTTAGGGTTAGGGGTTAGGGTTAGGGTTAGGGTTAGGGTTAGGGTTAGGGTTAGGGTTAGGGTTAGGGTTAGGGTTAGGGTTAGGGTTAGGTTAGGGTTAGGGTTAGGGTTAGGGTTAGGGTTAGGGTTAGGGTTAGGGTTAGGGTTAGGGGTTAGGGTTAGGGTTAGGGTTAGGGTTAGGGTTAGGGTTAGGGTTAGGGTTAGGGTTAGGGTTAGGGTTAGGGTTAGGGTTTAGGGTTAGGGTTAGGGTTAGGGTTAGGGTTAGGGTTAGGGTTAGGGTTAGGGTTAGGGTTAGGGTTAGGGTTAGGGTTAGGTTAGGGTTAGGGTTAGGTTAGGGTTAGGGTTAGGGTTAGGGTTAGGGTTAGGGTTAGGGTTAGGGTTAGGGTTAGGGTTAGGGTTAGGGTTAGGGTTAGGGTTAGGGTTAGGGTTAGGGGTTAGGGTTAGGGTTAGGTTAGGGTTAGGGTTAGGGTTAGGGTTAGGGTTAGGGTTAGGGTAGGGTTAGGGTTAGGGTTAGGGTTAGGGTTAGGGTTAGGGTTAGGGTTAGGGTTAGGGTTAGGGTTAGGGTTAGGGTTAGGGTTAGGGTTAGGGTTAGGGTTAGGGTTAGGGTTAGGGTTAGGGGTTAGGGTTAGGGTTAGGGTTAGGGTTAGGGTTAGGGTTAGGGTTAGGGTTAGGGTTAGGGTTAGGGTTAGGGTTAGGGTTAGGGTTAGGGTTAGGGTTAGGGTTAGGGTTAGGGTTAGGGTTAGGGTTAGGGTTAGGGTTAGGGTTAGGGTTAGGGTTAGGGGTTAGGGTTAGGGTTAGGGTTAGGGTTAGGGGTTAGGGTTAGGTTAGGGTTAGGGTTAGGGTTAGGGTTAGGGTTAGGGTTAGGGTTAGGGTTAGGGTTAGGGTTAGGGTTAGGGTTAGGGTTAGGGTTAGGGTTAGGGTTAGGGTTAGGGTTAGGGTTAGGGGTTAGGGTTAGGGTTAGGGTTAGGGTTAGGGTTAGGGTTAGGGTTAGGGTTAGGGTTAGGGTTAGGGTTAGGGTTAGGGTTAGGGTTAGGGGTTAGGGTTAGGGTTAGGGTTAGGGTTAGGGTTAGGTTAGGGTTAGGGTTATGGGTTAGGGTTAGGGTTAGGGTTAGGGTTAGGGTTAGGGTTAGGGTTAGGGTTAGGGTTAGGGTTAGGGTTAGGGTTAGGGTTAGGGTTAGGGTTAAGGGTTAGGGTTAGGGTTAGGGTTA